>NC_051179.1:46418692-46488408 GCF_013339695.2 Rhipicephalus sanguineus | reverse complement strand
CGAGAGTTCATTTGCTGCCTTCCTTCGCAGGCGACTTCTTGTCCACGCGCTCGGCTGCTCCCCTTGTGTGATAGCCATAGCGCCGCCGGCAAGTGTACTTGATCGGTCTTGCAGAAGATACCCTGTACGGCCCATAATCCCATGATTGTCCCAATGCGCTGCATCTAGGGTTAATAGACCCCCGTGTTTGTTCACAACCTGCCTCGAGTGCCTTTTTTGCGCGTGTCGGTAGGGCTCCTCTAGCCATCATAGTGTCGGAGAGTCGACGAACTTCGGCCGTAGCGCCTTTGAGCACTGGGCGGGGGAGGTACGTCGCGCACCTTCCCGGTCATGCTCGTAGGTTAAGTTTCGTGCAAACCTGTCTCCGCAATACACATGCAAGATAGAATTTTTTTTTTTTTTTTGGGTGGGGGGGGGGGGGGGGGCTAGCTGCCTGTTAAGGCTAGCTTCACAGCGCCAAGACTGAGCACCAACACTTTTCTACCAGTAGGCAGTCCAAGTTGGTTATCTTGTTAGAAGCCAGCGGACTACTTCAGGAGTTGTGTCATGGTGTCATGTGCTGCCACGTATGTGACAGAGGGATTCTCAGTGCTCTCACAATTTAATTTGCTTTACACAAATATTAAATGTTCGATTTCGCTTCTAAAAGCTCAAGCGAGAGTGAAGAGGAAGGCAGGGAGGTTAACCAGATGGTAGTATCCGGTATGCTACCCTGCACTGGGGTCGAGAAATTGACAAAATGGCACAAGAATGGTAACTGGCTGTATACAAAGGTTTCTGCAATAATACAACAGGCATGTTTGCTTCACTATTTCAGGCAGCACGTAGGCTATGCCTCCACGTGCAATTCTGTGGGGCAGACTGTCGGATACATCATAGGCAATGTGGTGTTCTTGGCTCTTGAGTCTGCAGACTTTTGCAACCGCTACCTAAGGTCCGTGCCTCAAAAAGATGGCATCGTCACTCTTGATGGTGAGGAGCTTCCTGCTTAATTGACTGTCAACTTTACTGTACTTGCTATATTCCCCCTCTCATGACAGCCATTATTGCGGCTTATTCCTAAATTGCTAGGTTTCACTGCATACTATCTCAGCCTTTGTGACACTCCCATTGCATAATTAAAACCTTGTACTTCATTAAACACACATTATAATATGAGGATCAAGAACAGCATGTACGCATGTACGCAGTGGCAAGGGCACTCTATGTTCACTGAACCACACAATGGTTTATAATCAGCGTTTAGGCGCCTTCAAATGCCTACTTCGTATGGGTCTGAAGTCACAGCAACATTTTCAACTAACTGAATAAGAATCATAACCAATATGTAATCACTTGGGTACTACAAAGCTGCGTGAAGCCCAAGCAAGTCACCTTTGCTGAGCTACAGTAAAAGTGAAAAACAAGTCAAGTTCACAGGCACGCCGAGGCTTCATAATTGCATTGTGGTTGCAGGGTTCCTGGATTTCTGGGGCATTGTGTTCATGGTGACGACGACCATGGTGGCCCTGCTGAAGCACGAGCAAAACGCAACCACAGACGAGGATGGCCACTCGGATCTGGGCATTTTTCAGACATACAAGATGGCACTGCGGATCTTTCAGCTTCCCAGTGTCCGCACTTTATGTATTTTTCTGATCACGGCCAAGGTGAATGCCGCTTGCCTCGCATGTTGATAGTATATGTACTCATTGGTGTCTTGCACCAACTGTCTTGCACTTTTGCCTAATTGTGAAAGTGACACGCTGGTTGTACAACTGTGCAGGTTGGCTTTGCAGTAGCCGACAACGTGACAGGGAATCAAGCTCCTGGAGGCTGGCATGCGCCGGGAGAAATTTGGCTCTGCTGGCTATACCAGTGGCACCCATTCAGATCCTGCTGCCACTGATCATAAGCAAGCACACAGGTGGCAGCAGGCCACTCAGCGTGTACTTCAAGGCCTATCCATACAGGTATAAAACTCAGCATGACGGAAAAGCTTAGCAGCTTTGCACCGACTGGCGTTCCCCTCCCCCTCCCTCCCCCACAACTGGCATTTAATAGAATATGTCACTAAATAAAGCCAAATTTCCTTCAGGGACGCAGAAACAGATAAGTTTGCATGTTGCCGAGACATAACTTCACTAACAGGAAAGATTGGTTTTGTAAAACTGGCATTCAAGTTCAAAGGACCAAGAGAAGAAAGCCGATTCAGTCATCAGCCCCTTGTTGTACCAGTTAATGAAAAAAATACATTTTAGTTTAGCATCATGTTTCATATTGGGCGCGAGGCCCACCACTGGAGACGCGGGCGCTGCAATCGCTGTGACGTGCAGGGTTGGATCACGTGACCTCACCTCGCTCTGACGAAGGGAAGCGGACGGTTGAATTCGTTGTTTTTAACAGCAATTTCGCGGTGTTTTCGCTTTTGAACAGCGTTGTTTTGCTTTCACTTCTTGTGTGTGGACCCCCAGAGACTACAAAATCCGCTAAAGTGCAGTAAATATATCGGCGGCCTGGTACTTTTCTGTTCCGTGCCACAGTGCACTACGTACGCGAGTGGACAGGCGTGAGCTTTCACTTTTACCGCTACCCTGTTTTTCACGAGCATGATGCCGCAGTCACCTGTCTTTCTTTTTCGTTATTTCAAGTTTATGGTGTTAAAATGGACACCGACCACGAATATTTATAAAAGCAAGACGTTCCGGCTCCCGCACGGGAGCCTTGTTCACAGTTAAAAATGAATGCGCAAACAGTTCGGTCATGAATGTTTAAAATATGACGTAGGCAACGTACGGACATGTGTGGAAAGTTGCCGTCATGACGATTAGGCATGTGCGCCGTTGTCTGGATTGTCAGAGATTCAAGATAAAGCCGAGAAGTCCAGTTCATTTCTCTTTCCGTTAGCTTTGCTTTCTCCCGGTCTATTTCGTGGCCAGTTGCTTCTACGTGTTCGGCCAGCGAGTTAGATGAAACTTTTTCTTACGTCATACATGTGCTGCTTGAGTCTTTGCTGAAAGTTACCTGTCTCGCCGATGTAACTTCCACCACAGTTTGCGCTCCCCCCCCCCCCTTCCCCTCGCCCTCGTGTCCATTTTAACTGTCCTCGTGTCTTTTCCCGACCACACGGGTTTCTTTCAGACTCTCGACGAATTCAGCCCATGGGTTTTTGCTTATAGATTATTTCTATAAAATGAGCCCATAGCCAGTGTCACTTGTTCTTCTCTATGTTGTTTTACGCTACAGGCGAAAACATGGCCAGCTTCAAACACTGATTCACCTTGTAACAGTAGCCGCGAAGTGTCACACTGCTTTTCAATGAAGCTTTATAAATGCTGGACGCTGGTATTTTCACTGCAACATAAAATTGCCATTTACACCACGGTAAGCTACACCTTGCAGCATGGCCATTCAAATGCGCAAGTAATACGGCTGGCCGGCACACGGTGCATTTGCTATAGCGATCGAGCCCGATCGGGACCGTATTTTTCGATCACGATTGGCCCTTTTGTGCAAGCTGGATAACGGAGTCAAGCGTCGAAAATTTTCATCCCGATGTGGCTGGGTAGCGATCGAAGATGCACTGTACGTGTGACAACCTTCGAAAATTGCCGTAATGAGAAGCAACAGATAGATATTAAAATCGTGCCGCAGACAAACTCATGTGGAACGTTATCTAGCTACAACTCTGAATGAGGCGCGCGTACATATGGCTCTCGTGCGTTTGTCTTCAATCATATGAGACAGGTTGCGGCTGCATGAATCTCTAAGCATACTGGATTGCTTCCCACAAAGCGGAGAAGCCGCTGTCATCGTGCGTCATAGGGCTATGTGTACTGAACAGGAACGTAAATTTACCCATGCTTGTCGTGTCAACCGCGGCTCGTTATTATATGCAAACTTACAATGAATGACGTTGCACAGTTGCCCGCATTTCTTGCAACAAAAAAATATGTTTCTTTGCCGCACGCACGCGCTAAAGCCCATTCGACGCAAAATGATTCGTTACTTTTTACAAAAGCAGCGTGCGCGGCCCCCGCGGTTTCCATATCGGTGGCCATAGCAGACGACGCCAGCAGTCAGGACGCTGTCTAAGGCATTATGGCGACGTAACATTTTTTTATGAGCAGTTATTTAGCATTTCGTACAGTCAGTGATGAAGCTGCAGCAGTATTTTACTGATTTCGTTGAAGTGAAGTACAACAACAATAATAAAAAAGCAGACGCGAAAGCGGCTGCGGGCTGAGCGGGAGAGGACCGGCGGAGCAATCCAACCGTGCACGTCACAGGGATGCACCTGCGTGGCGGCGCCACGGTATGTCCTCGCGCCCAATGTTTCTAAGGACGGAACTCAATGGCGCGACACCTAGCTGTTGTGCAAGCTTAGTGAGAAGGATTACTGGCTGCACTGGGGAATAACCTTTGGGAAAATACAGTTACCGTAACGCATTATTTATAACTGTTGCACAACCTGTGGCTTTTTTTAGGTTGCTCCTTGGATTGGTGTTCATGGTTATTGTACACTGGACATATCATGTCAAGAATCCAGATGGAACATTCCCCCTCTACTACTATGTAGTCATTGTTCTCGTCTACGCTGTGTACCAGGTAAGGATTAATTGAACAGAGGATGACGTTGACAAATCTCATTATGGAGATGGCTCCTTTTACGCCTTCAGTATCACCAGCAACCAAGGACTGATGTTGCAGTAACTTGCACTTCACTCGCTGTACTTGTCATTCTATGTGTTTTACCAGAGGGAAATATCCGCACAATTTCAAACAACGGTGCCAGCACCAGACACCAGTAGCACAGTGACAGTATGCGGTTTTGCATGGTATATAGTTAGCCACATGCAGGCACGTGTTCATGATAAACCGTTGTTTCATTCAACCACATAAGAGTTCCCGATAAAATTATTTGACAATGTAAAAGAGCATAGAGGCTCATATGATAATTATACAACACAATGGCTGATCTACAATTTGATGCTGGCTTACGAATATCTGTAGACACAGCCAACAATCAATGCTGCTGTCATGGCTCTTCGTAAAATACTCCAATGCCAAGACTGTAACTGCTTTCCCCTTCTATCAGAATGCCGACTCTCACACACAGGGTTACGCTTAAGATAAAAAGGCACGGAAGAAAATGGATGGGCGTATGGCCCCACAGCAGTCAGGATGTTGTGGGTTCATATCCCATTATGAATGAGTTGAGATAATTTTTTTTTGGTCAACTTCAGTTACGATTTATCCCGTATTTACTACACTTCCGATTAAACTACAAGTAACACGCATTATGCTTTTCTCAGCTTCACATGGTTCTTTGGTCTATTCCCCTTTTGTACATCTTACATGTTACTTACTGGACGGGAATCGTCTTACGACTGCGCTTGTAGCTGAACCAGATGTGCTTATGCTTATTCTTGATTGTGCAGGTGACCCTGTACAGCAGTTTTGTGTCTTCGGTGGCATTCTGTGCAAGGGTGAGTGACCCGGCCGTTGGGGGAACCTACATGACCCTCCTCAACACCGTCAGCAACTTAGGCAGCAGCTGGCCTGCGACAGTGGCACTGTGGATGGTGGATAGCCTCACTTTCAAGCACTGTGTTGGTGCCTCTAAGGCGTGGCTCCACTGTTCATCGAAGGAAGACAAGAATGTGAGATCACATACCTCCACTTCCATGACCGCTAGCGATTGTGCGCACTGAGAGATATTAGACGATACCCCTAAATTGTTTTTAAGAGAAGCTTTTATAAGTCATGATTCCAGTGGTGGCATCAAACGCGAGAAACCCGGCACCGGCGAGCGTAAAGAAATGTGGCCCTCGAAGGTGCACCGGTCACATGCGTATTTGTACGCGCCGTTTTTCAATAACTAATGCTCTCTCCATCGTTGGCTTGTCGGCGATCAGCCGTTTCTGATATGGCAATATGATCTTTTATCAAGGTCACTTGTCATTTTACATCGCCACATTTTGCTGCTGCCTGGATAATATTGCGTGGTTTTCAATGACTGTAACATGCATAGCGGGATATATCCTGAAAGGTGAAGACGACGACGTTCCTGTGTGAGTTTGTGTTAAATCATTAGTTATAACTTTAAAACTTCATATCAATTCTTGGCCAATCCCCGAGTGGGTATGAGCCATGTGTAGAGGCACATCATCATCATCATCCTGTGTGAGCTGTGTTGTGGTTTCCTGCTGAGTAAGTGCTCCTATTGTCACGTATGAATATGAACGCATGGCATTTGCTACTGCCTGTAGCAAGTGAAGTGTTGTGCTGCTAAGCATGTGGGGCATGGAGGAAGGAAGGAAAGAGTTAGGAGGGAGCATTGTGCAACGCGATAGAAAGAAAGAAAGGAAGAAAAGTAGTACATCAGGCACGCAGACGCAAATCTTCACTTGCCCCCACTTTACCAATAGGGGAAGGGCTCCTTATTTTTTTCTCCCATATCCATAGCAATTGGTATATTTACCTATTGTGCATGATTGTATGTCCAAGCTACGTAAAATCAGTGAGGTCACAGCTAGATGCAAAAGCAGTTTGTCCGTTCATCATGACCTTGAGCATTTCCTTCTTTTTTTTTCTTCGAATGAGTGGCTTACTTTCAGTGTGATCGTGAGAGAGCGCGCGGGCATGTCGCAGCATCTCTTTATTCTTTATTCTTACATATCCCCGCTTTGCCTTGAGGCGTTAGAGTTAAAAAAGAAAATACATTTTCATTGACACTGGACACTTGCTCAGATGTCAAACAATTCCATTGGTTAAGTTTTAACAAAAAACGAATTTGCGTACAGGTTCGTCCTGGCCCGGCATGGCCTTATTTTGTGTTCATGGTCTGTGCATTGAGAAATATAATCTGGCTTTTTTAAGTAAATGTCACCGTCTATTCCTGTTTTTTAATGAAATATCTGGTAAAAAAGCTTCAGACGCAATTTTTTACGACGGGACGACAGTGACTCCCTTTTTCATGTCGGTACAACTGTGATTTTCTCCATACCGACCCAAGACAAACCTGGCTGCTCTGTTTTGAATTCTTTCGAATTTATTAATCAAACCTACTTGTGATGGGTCCCAAAGAGTACAGGCATATTCTAAAATTGGTCGAATACAAGTGAAGTAAGCTGTGCTTCTACTTTGCTTCTCCTGTGCTTCTACTACGGCGGCTGTGGTAACCATGCAGCTCATGATGCCCAGATCAGCCACTGGCTGTGGATTTTGTGTTTATGGCGTGGTCGTTTGAGTTTATGGCATCGTTTGTCGAGAGAAGAGCGAGCGATTTCCAGCTGACTTTGAAAATTGTAAATTTCAGGCCGCGTGCTGCGCTATAATGTTTGGCTCGCATGTTCTCAGGAGCCTCGACTACTGATCGGCAGCGTTTTCTGAGCATGCTGAAAAAGTGTTGCAGGGCCCCTTTAAGGGGGCCGCCATGGATCGGACTCAAACTTGCTCCTTCATTTTTATTGATGCAACACCACAGCTGCTTAGTCGACAGGGCAGGTGTTTTTCCATATAATAATTGCAGTTGTTCAATTGACTGCTCGGTACTAACACTGTCCACTTTCTATACAGATATGCAGCAGCCAAAAAGGCACCTGCGAGACTACGATAGACGGCTACAACATAGAGATGGTGTTCTGCATCGCGCTCGGTTTCCTGTGGTTGCTGTATGCACGGAGAAAGGCAAACTGGCTGCAGTCTCTGCCACAGTCAGCGTGGAAGTGCACTTAATCGTGCTGCAGGTACGTAGTAATAAAGTGCGCAGCTGCAATTGGTGGATACTAGTGTTGGACAGCTCCCACAACGAACGCCTCTACACAGATATTACCTCCGTAGTGAACGATTCCTTACATTCCGGCTGTATTGTTAACACTCCGGTGCGCAACATTTAGAACAAAAAAACCCGTTTAACGAAGTATAAAGGTCCTGGGCAGTTTGAGATAAGGGCATTTGAGTGTATTACGGTGAACACAAGCCATTTAACTTCCTCTCGCATGGCTGGATACCTGTCCACAACTGAACAACTGTTTTTTTTTTCGGCTTTGTCCATGCATAACTACTTTTGCATTTGTAACAGTTCGTGTGAGCCTTATGAGGAGGCTTTAGCTTGAGGCCAAGTCAACTTTTCGTATCTGCATACTTGTAATATGCAGAAGTGCTCTTTAGTTGTCTAAATAGGTGCAGTTCTGAGAAATGCGTCATATGACATTTTTGAGTTATAGTACATATAGATTTTATTGAAAGAGAATTTATCAAAGTAGGTTCAGAAAATGCTAAGGCAACTTTTCTTTGCATATATAGTTACCGTAAAATCCTGAGCAAGCCCCCCCCCCCCCCCTCCCTCCCTCCCTTGTTGAAAGATAATCTGACAAGATTTGGAGGGGGCGGCCCTTTCTCGGTCACAGATAAAAATTCAAGATGGCGGTGGAAGAGCCGCTTAGAATAAAGAAGGCACACCTGTGCTCCTAATGAAATGTTTTATTGAATACGCGTGCATTCACTGTTTTTTACTCTCAGTCCTGTACATAGGGAAGCCAGGTCGACCAGAGCTGGCATGTTTGCTAATTACCAATCTTGAGACAAACGCAAGTTTTCTTCAAGATTTTAGAAAAGTGTAAAAGGTGCACTACTGTGCCAAAACAAAGTCTCTTCATTTTCATGAAAACACACCAATCTCTGAAAATTATGGAACTGAAAATAAAGAGGCCAATTCCCCCTTTTTTTTTTCAGATACATATTAAGGCTACCACCAAATAAGTCAATTATAAACTTCAATGACAAGCCCTTGGAGCCGACTGCCATGTCTTTCATTTATGTGCCGCCTGCACGCTTGCACTCTAGTCGTTGTGCAAAGTCGCGTCTCTATTGTAGACGCACGTGTGGTACTGTACATCTGTTACATCAAAAATGTTCTTCAGGTGCGTTTGTTGAAAGTACATCTTGCACCCTGAATGAAAGCGGGCACGTGTATTTTGTTATTTTTTTAAGTATAAGGGTGTAACCTTCTGCGTATTTTGTTAAATGAAAAATAAAATATCCTGAAGTTCACACTTCAGAATTACCATGGTCATCATGAAAAATTTGTGCAATTGCAGACACAAGTACGGATAGGTTCATCATTTTCAAAAAAATTACAGTTTCGCATAAGGGCGAAGCAATGAGTGCGATAGCAACAAATTAAAATGTCACACGAACGGCAAGCAGCTCGATACATGCAGCACGCCGCTCAAGCACAAAGGACGCATCAAGCGAGTGCACAGAGGACGAGTGCAAACTAACAATGATCATAGCTCAACAATGGCAGCACACTGTTCAAACACAAGGAAGGACGCTCGAAAAGAACGCACAGGTATACACAGGTCGACTGCGAACAAACTGTCGCAGTTGCTACTTCTTCGTGTTTGAGCAGCGCACTACAACCCAACGCTCTTAGATACAGTAAAACCTCGGTGATACGATCACGGCTCGTACGAATTTCGGGGTGATACGAATTTTTTTGTGGTCCCGGCCAAGGCTTATTAGCCTGCAATGTATTGGAGTACGGTTGTTGCGAACCGATTTGCACCCTGCGACGTTTGATACGAACGTACGCTAGTGCACAGGTATGAACAAGTGCTGCCCGCGCTGTTGCGGAAGATGCGGCAGTCACGCGCGGGCGCGGCCATGCGTGCAAATCTTGGAGGCCTTTAGGTGCCTTCGCGTTCAGATTACAGATGACGTTGACGCCGTGCTTTTTTTTTGCGACACGCAGACGCGTGCTCCTGTGCTTGAGGCAGCAGTGTCCTTGTACTGTGTTAACACGTGCCTGCCACGTCGATGCAAGCCATGTCTCCGCAATCAGACGTTCTATTAAACAAGCCTGAAACTTGGGCTGCGGGTCCGTCATGAAAGGTGGACGAAGACCTCTAGATACGAAGCAGGTGGTCTTGGCGTAGGAGCTTGGCCTCTATCTATCGAGTGCAAAGCGCTTCTGAAGTCACATTCGCCGCAGTACTTTTGTGTCATGCAGAAAAGTGTAGTAAGATTAGGAAGGGGCAGCTGGTGGTCACGGGGCACAACACATGTGGTTCATTAATTATACACGCGCGCATGCACCGTATATTTACGAGTACAAGTATGATCGTTGACGTCTAAAAAGTTTACTGGCAATCATTCAGAGCTGTTCATGACGTCGCTGCGGCCCTGAGAAACACTAAATCAAAACGCATGCCAACTTTCTTTTGTCGCATACTAATTTTCCATGTTTTCTGGTGATACGAGTTTTGGATGATATGAATATTTTTGGTAACCCCGCGAGATTCGTATCACCGAGGTTTTACTGTATTATTTTTTTCTTGAAAAGTGCGGCGCATGGAGTGACCCCTCCGCATCTCCTGCCACGCGGTGACATTCGAGGCATTGTTTACCTGGCGTTCCACATCGTGAGTTGGTACAGAAATGGGCCACCTTTAGTGTGCGCCTCAAGGGCAGTTTTCAAACTGAAGCAAAATCTAGGAGATTTGCTTCAATGCGCGCCCTTCGGGCAATCTCGTGGGTGATACTGTACACGCTGAACCACCTCCGAGCTCTGTGTACCGCCAGTGGCAAATGCTGTATATAAGTAGCTCGCCATTAGTTTTCCCAAGAATGGATGGCGCGTGGCCAAATTGTCTTGTCTAACGCAGTGCCCTGTGGAGCGAGGGGTCGCAGGTTCAAATCCTGGTGGTGTGCTTCGGAATTTTTTTCTTATTTTTCTTTCTGGCTTTCATTTATATATACATACTTATACATATCCAGGACATGACGGCGACGGCAAAAACCCGCCGAGAGTGTCTATATAATTGGCAATAAAATATCTTTGTTAGAGCCATCAGCCAAAGGCATGTTAGCACAAAGGCATGATGTTATTCATGAGAGTGTATAAACCAAAGTACTCTTTTCTAAAACTCGCAGCCCACCAAAACTTGCATGCCTGAAAGAATCTTCGAATTGCAACATCGATGTCACGACAGACACATTTATTGAAGACAATTAAAAAAAAAAAGATTCACACACATTGCAGTTTTTCTTCAGTTTTAGCTTGAACAACTTGTCTCACTAAGGACAGTGGTTTCGCAAAAGGTTATTTTGCATTATGTGTCTGTAACTAGATAACCTTTCTGCGCAGCAGAACGTAATTAAGATGATGCCCATAAAAAACTTGCCAATAGACCATGGTGCTGCGCAGCAGACTAGTTTCCTTTGTTCCATCACAACCGTCACAACAAAAACGTGACCCTGGTGCGGCAAGGTTAACTCTATGTACACAAAGAGGCTTACATAAATACACCAAAAACACATAGCACCCTGTACCAAGCCACAGCCAAAGATGCACACTACTAGTACTACTTTATTTAAATAGACCAATACCACAAGTTTAAAGTTCACTCTGTACAAACAGCACTTTTTCTTTTTTTTTTTTTTTCACGCTGCAACACCCTAATCCTAATTTCTGTAAAATAGACACTGTTCACTCTTTCTCTCACACAACATAGTATAGTAGTCCAAGCACTGCTTTGTTATTATGTATACGGTATAACACGCAGATCGCTGGGTTGTCTTTGAAACCAAAGTGAACAGAACCGACAATAACGGCCAGCAGCTTTCACAACCACAGACATCGTGCAGCAAGTCGAAAAAAGCCCCTGGAACCGTGCAAAAAAAAAATCCAAATTCCACGCTAAGCACAAGACCGTCCAGCTTAAGTTACAATTATGCCTTACGAAGGATGCAGATGTGAAAAGAGATTAAAAAAGAAGAAAGAATGTACTGGCAGTCTTTGTAATGTAAAAATTAGGGATGGGCGAATATTCGGGCGTTTCGAATATTCGAACGAATATTACCCTGTAAAGGTGATTTCACTGCAGCGTCTTGTTGCTGTGCCGTGAAGCGACCCATCCAGGGGAAATATGCACTGCCGCGAGGCCACACTTCAAGGTTAAATGTACGTATTTTTCTAAGTTTAAAAGCGTGTTATATGGGCTTATATGCGCTAAGTATAGTCATTTTTAAATTGTAACGTATTGCACCACTTACAACTTGCACCCTACTGCTATTTCAAATTTTGATACTATTCAAGGCTGCTTCCACTTCAATTCAAACCAAAAAATTGACATTCACTCATACCTAGTTCCAATCCTTAAAAATATTGTGCAAGGGTGATGACAAAAATGCTCATTTTTCTTAATAATATGCGGTAAATACTATTCGAACTATTCGATTCGAAATTATTCGCCCAAATCACTATTCGCTTCGGATTCGCTTCGAACCTCAAATTTACTATTCGCCCATCCCTAGTAAAAATAAGATATATGTGCGCGAGACAAAAAGAACTGTTGGTTACAGTTTCAGCATTCTGTTTACATTATGCCTTGTATAACTTGAAATGCGTACATACAACCAAGCACCCTGGTTCACCAGCCCCCTGGTGTTGTGGGCAGTGTGAAGTGCGGTTCAAAAAATCACTGTGAGTTCCATACACAACGGCTAAGCGTCATGAATAAAAAAAGTTGACAAACAACTGATACAAGTGCATTCTCTTAGCGGCAGTTTTAATCAGCTAGGTCCCTTAAAACTAGGACCTAATGTCAGAGTGGCAGTGAAGATGTGAAATGCAGGTTAGTGGCAAGTACAAATCTGCGGAGTGTCCGCGCCTACACGTTCTACTCGTGCTTCTGTTGTAAAGTAGATGGGCAGTGGTCTTATATTTGGCTCGTTAATGTTTAAACTATCTAAATTAAATTAAGGTGCTGAAAATATAGCTGATAGCCGAGTGCTGATAGTCGACATTTCACTCACAAAATTTCATCTGCACACCTCATAACAAAAGCCTAGCAAGTTCAACAACACAACACTACCTCTATCAGATATAAATGTACAGACCACGTAGGAGCTTCATATTTGAATAAAAAAGAATAACGGTGATAGCGCTTGAGTGGAGGTACGTCTCAAATATGTTACAATTTCTAATATACAAATAAAGGATAATGCAACAACAATTGCGGATGGAGTTAAGCGTGTTCCACAATACAAAAAAGAGAAACATGTGGGTTGTAGCAGAGTGCAAAACCCTCTGGAGCAGTGGTTACGTAATTCATTAGACACTCCGTCCATCTCCGAAAAGCAGAGTGCCGCAGCGTCACTTGTCTGGTGTAGTCATAATGCATCAAAACGTTCCTTGCTGGTTTTGCTGGCAAAATTTAGTTATCACCGATGCCGTTGCCGCTCACCCACGGGCACTAGTGTAGACGAGCGTCCCTCAAGTAGCTCTTCAACGCGACAATTGTCAAAGAGTGCTATGATTGAGATGAGCGTTCCTCAAGCAGCTTTTTAACGCAACAACTGTCAAAGAGTGCTACGACTGAGGCGTATTGTCTAGCTCGGTAAAAAAGATGGCAGTGTCTTATGCTGTCAAGGAGGGGTGTTGAAGAGATTAGGCATGTTTATGACGTCGAATAATGCAAAACGTGGGCACCTGCAATGCTCGCAGTGGTACGTACGTACGTTAAAATAAGCAAACAAAACCTTACCACCCGGTGCACCGCCCGTTTCACACGCACACAAAAAGGTGCGCCTTCCACGCATCCACCGATCACCAATTCTAGATTATCAGCGTGTGGGACACCTCTCCTATGTTGGCACTTGCGTACTTCTCGTAATGTGCATGCTTCTTGCTTATAATATGTACAAAAATGCAAAAGGTAAAATCTTCAAAAAATGTCATGGCTGGTTGCACAAGCCCAGAAAGTGGGCACTAAACGAGCGCATCGTGGCTAAATTCACTGCCTTACGGCAGCTGTGTGCGGCGAGAAAACGAAGTAGACGCACAGTGAAACGTTGAGCACCACGCTTAAAACCAGGCAGAAGCAGGTGAGCGTTGGAAAAGGCCGCTTGGCTAGGTGCACGTTGGAAGCTGTAGGGACAGAGAAAGGAGCACAATTTACATGTCAATTTCACATGGCACACCTACCGACATCGACACAAGCGTGACATCGGGCTACAGTATGGCTAGTTGTGATGTCAGGTACCAAACATACGAAATGGCTGCTTCTGTGTCATCAATGAAGCCATGAGGTAAAGCGTCCATGGGAGCATCACATCTCGCACGAGCATGTGACGAAAAGCTCATACCGTGTCGTGATGTCAGGGTACAGCAGGAACCGAAGCTAGCTTTTAAAAACACGTAATTAATTTTTCAGGGCTTGCACATGGTTACCAGTGCATTTTGTAGGCTCTCGACAGCTTGGCCTCCCATTCGATGAAAAAAAAAATAATAAAAAAAAGAAAGAAAGAAAGATGAAGAAAAAGTAAAACAATTCAAAATTAGCGCATCAGTACCCCTTCAGTGTCTATCACTATAAGAATGTGGCTCTTATGCAAGCCTGTGTATTATCACGTGTTCCACATTAACAGTGATGGCCTTCAATATTAAAGATAACAGGCCGATGTGGTGGTATTGATGCGGTGGTTGCACACATCGAGAAGTGTCATCATTAGGCTTGTGCGAGTATTCGAGCAGTTCGAATATTCGAATGAATTTTAGAGTATTCGAATTCGCTTCGAAACGAATTTAAATTATTCTAAATTTCGAAGTATTCGAAATGAACGTATAGACATATATCAACTGCATGTAACCCCCTGTAAAGGTGGTTTCACTGCCGAGCAGTAGTGCTATGCCGTGAAAACACCTATCCAGGAGAAATCCGCACTGCCGCGAAGCCCCACTTGAAGGTTAAATGAACAAATTACCCTCACATCACTTCATCATTTTTTAAGTTAAAAAGGTCAACGTACAGTAAATTTTTAAATGTAACGTATTTCACAGGTTATCACTTGCATTCTACCGAAAGCCAAATCCTGTTACTATTCAAAGTTGCTTCCACTTCAATTTGAACCAAAAAGAATGACATTTGCACATGCCCCGTTTCAATTTTTAAAAATATTGTGCAGGTTAGTTGGGTGATGACAAATATGTTCATTTTTCTATATAATATGTGATACATACTAGAGCACTGCACGGGCTGATTTTTCCGGCCCGGGCCCAGCCCGGCCCGAAACGCCATGCTCCGGCCCGCCCGAGCCCGGCCCGGTGTTCTTAAATGTGGCCCGTACCCGGCCCGGGCCCGAAAGGTTTGGGCCCGGCCCGGCCTGACCCGACCCGTTTCAGCTAGTTATGCCTTGAGCATAAAGGAGGCACTGTCTAACCTTCGGTTATTGTGAAGATACCTGCCACACACAAGATATTTTCTAGAGATTGTTTTGGGAACTTCTTTCAGTGTCACGACTTTCACTGGTACTGTGTATACTTTCGGTTAATTACGCCCGTAACACTCTTGTGAAATAATTGCAGGGCAATATAAAATATAATTGGAGTCATAGCTGGCTGTTTCATGTACGCACGCAGTGCTAACCACGCATTCTTATTTTTGCATTTTAAAGAACGACTACAAAATATACCTCCATAAGCTGAAAAAAAAAAAACACGGCAGACATTTTTAGTTTAAGTTTTACATCAATTGCATACGAGCTAGGGCTGTTGAGTAAAAGTAGCAAGTCTGCAAACTTCATCTATTGCACAATGCAATGAAAAAAAAAAAAACGTGCTCTAGCTGCTTCTGGTAGGAATACACCAGGCTGGGCAGTGTTACATAAATTAAAGCTGTCGTGTTGACTCCTGGGCAGGCAACTGCACCCAACGTACACAACGTTTCCGTGTTCGAAACAAGAACGTTCTCTGTCCCACCCTTCTTCCCCGAGTCACCGCCACCGCAGTGCCATAGATCTGTCAAAGTGAGGCACACCCGTTAGAGAGCGAGCCACCGTCCTCGCTGTTCCCTGAAGATGGCTGTCTCGTCGTCTTCGTGTGACCGCCTTCGATCTTTGTAAATGTTACGCCTTAAAGCGAGACCGGACTAAGGGCTTCCAAAACAACTCTCTATTAGAGCGCCGAAGTGAACCAGCCGGCGGCCTCTTTAGCGATCCCCGTCGACGTGACGTGCCAGGTGTCCGGAGCGTGATTCTACAGATACGTATGAGACCCGGGCCTAATACGGGCCTGGCTCAGGCCCGAGCCCGGCCCGGGCTCGATCCAACAATCCCTTACCCGGCCCGGCCCGGCCCGGGCCCGTGCAGTGCTCTAATACATACTACTATTCGAATTTGATTCGAGATTATTCGACCAAATCACTATTCGCTTCCAATTCACTTTGAACCTAAAGTTTACTATTTGTACAAGCCTAGTCATCACCTACCTACCCTCATCCAATTATCCTCATGCTAAGAAAAAGTTAGGGGTTCCATGGCACGCTGGAAAATCCGTCGCGGTTCCCCAAGGCCAGAAGGTTTGGCAACCCCTGCTCTACGCAATTTCACCGACAACTTTCAGTTTTTTCTCTTGCCATTCGTTATGCACACGCTTGGGTGTGCTTATGCTTTCGCTGTACCGATACAGCATAGACCGCTTATACCATAAGTCGCCGGAGTCGCGAATATCCACACTATAAGCGGTACCGCACTATAACCAAAACAACATTTTTAATATAATAATATCTGCGGTTTAACGTCCGAAAACCACGATATGATTATGAGAGACGCCGTAGTGGAGGGCTCCGGAAATTTCGACCACCTGGGGTTCTTTAACGTGCACGTAAATCTAAGCACACGGCAAAACAACATTTTTGAAAGGTTGCACGTGTGCAAAACATGACCGACAGGCAGGCGCGCGATTCCGACTATCGAGGCCGTGGCCGCCGACATGGCAGCTAGCGCTTGTTAGGCCTAGCGTGCGCGTTGCAACTTGGCATGCCGTCGTGAGAAGCTTGCCCTAGACAACACGGAGATCGGGCGTAAAAGAGATCGCACTCGCGAGCTAAAGGGCATCACGCGTGAAACGAAGTTTCAGTTCGTGGTCGGGAGAAGAGCCACGGCAACTATCCTGAAAAAGTCTTTCAAGCTTGTAAGTCCGCCTGTTGGTGGCAAAGGCGAAAGCTCAATCGCATCTCAAAGCATTGTTACTTGCGGGGGAATCGAGGTTGCACGCAGTGGTCTGAGCTGTATAAGAGAGGTGCCATATTCTTGCTAAAGTTTCCGTTAGCAACGAGGAAAGAAACGAAAGCAAGGTGCTCCCTTGACCCCACTTACCTGCTGGCGTAGTTTCACAGCCGGAGGCCTTGCCTGTCACCAACGACGTTTCGCTGACGGAGGACTTCGCGTAGCCTCTGCCTTGAGTGTTGAGGATGGGGCTAGACACAGTCTCCCTGCTGACCTGACCACGGTGCCGGAGCGTTGAGGCGTCATTGATTCTGTGACCGCCGGGCAGAGAACGATGCCTGCTGAACAATGTTTTTGCCTGCCGGGTCTCAGCGGAAGTCGACGTCCTCATTTCGGGTACAGGGGTGTCCTCGGGTGACGACGAGAAGAAGGCGTCTCTTTGCTTGAAGAAGCACCACTCTGCTTTCTTCTGCTTCTGGCCAGCTGCACTTGCTACGTCATAAAAAGAGAGAAAAATAAAAGAGAAAGAAATTAGCGAGTCCGCGAAGACCCATGCAAGCTTTATGCCGACTACAGTGTAAGCAGAGAGGCAACGTTATGGTAAGGTGGACGTTATGGTAAGTTGACGTTTTCATGACTGTTAACGCTACCAGGAACTGACGAAAGGACGATTGAAAAAAGACACACACGGGGTCGCTGTGTCTTTTTCCAATTGTCCTTTCGCCAGTTCCTGGCAGCACGAACAGTCATGAAGTCATGCCAACTAGCCCCCATAGCAGCTTTAGTCAACATTTTATCGGGAAACTGGAGTGCTGTGGCAACGAAACATAAGGAAGGATGACACATTGCACATGCCATGCCAGCTAAAGATAAAACAAGCAACAAAGCCGCATGGCCGAACAATGATGATCAATGTGGTTGAACTCTTATTTATGATGTTACATGGATGGCTGTCTCATGCACACAGTGGAATTCTTAGTGATATAATGTGTCTCTCAGTTAAGATTTCACATTGGCCAGGGCACCAGAACAAAATGGCTGCACATTCAAGCACTTGCATGTGTCTCCCTAAACATAACATAATCACTGTGACAGGTAAAGCGAGAACTTTCCCTAAACGGTAGGGATGGACGAATAGTAAGTTGAGGTTCGAAGTGAATATGAAGCACATATTGATTTGGTCGAATAATTTCGAATCGAAATAGTTCGAACAGTATAGTATATCACATATTATAAAGAAGAATGAGCATTTCTGCCATGACCCAACTAACTTGCAAAATATTTTTAAGAATTGGAACTAGGCACGTGTGAATGTCACGCTTTTGGTTTGAAGTGAAGTGAAAGCAACTTCTAGCTTCTAGCTGAACATACGCGTTTTTATGTCACTAACAATCGCATATAAAGCCAGTTACCTGCCTACGAAACAGCCAAAATAGCCATACCATGCGCACGCATAACTGCATGACTAAGAAGAAAAAAAAAAGGCGACCTGGCCTTGATATAACGCATGGCGAACACTTCCTAAAGTCACTTTTGCCGCAGTACAGCAATGTCATACGGAAAAGTGTCCTAAGAATGGGAAGGGGCTACAAGCTGTGGCGGGACACAACACATTTTGTCCCTTATTTACACTTGCATGCATGTGTTGTACAATAACAATCACCAGTGTGATCGCTTAGGTGAAAAAACTTTACTGGCAACCATGCAGAGCTGTCTATGGAGTTGCTGTGGCACTGGAAAACAATAAACATCAGAACACTAGTTGGTATGTTGCCCCGAGTCATATTTATGAGAACTTATGATATCAAACTTCTGATAATTCAAACAGAATCCTGAGGTCCTGTCGGGCTTGAATTATCAAGGATCTACTGTAAATGGCCATCTTTCGAGGTGTTCAATGTGCAGCTCACCGATGGAACCACTAGAGCTGTGCTTGGCAGACCCCTCCACAGATGGAGGCGGAGTGAGCAAGCCGAAACTCTGCCGGACTCCCCACAAGACCTTGGTGTTGGAGGGAGTGCGTGTTCCGCCCATAGCCCACATGCCACCAGACATCCATGGCGAGCCCTGCTGAAAGTGCAGCCTAGCGGGCCACAGAAGTGACGATGGACGTCTGTTGTCACCAAAGCTCTTGGCCAAATTAGCGCAGCTGGCCGAAGCAGGTTCTTGGGAGATTTCTTGCAGACTTGTGGGCTTGGACCATGTGCCTGTATCAAATTCATGACAGTGGACAGAGAGAGAGAGAGATCACGATCGTGTAGAAATGTGAAGAACTAATGGCATTCCAAAAAAAAAAAAAAAAGACAGACCTGCGGAAGTGACGTCGTTCAAAGATTGGGTCTGGCCCCTGGCTAATGTTAAGGATGTGCAATATGCTCTCGTTAAATGGAACCTGAAGGGTCCAGGAAAATATGTTTCATTTACCAGAAGTTCCATTTAGTGAGGGATGAAAAGGGGTGCAGAATTCAAGTATGAAACCAATCGTATTAGAGGCAGTTGCTCCATTTAAGCAGCAGTCCATTTAAGAGATTTCCGTTTACTGAAAGTCTGCAGTACGTACCGACACAAAAACATTTTACCGCTTCTTTTGTGGCTTTTATAGGCGGTAAGTGACTTGACAATTGTAACACAAAGCCTAATCTTTCAAGGGCCCCGAAATAATTAATTGCAGTACCTCTGAATGCATCCTGTTCAAAATGAGCATCAAGTCCCGTGTGGTTTTGGCTTCAGACGTGAAAAAGGAGACAGTATTTGAGTCGCCAAAAGGCTGATGCACGGTATCAGAAACAACTTAAGGGTGCACTGCCCAGCCTGGTGTTGAGCCACACGACGAGCAAATTTCTGGCAGCTGCCTTTCTATTGAGCGCGTTTCTCCCGGAAACACAAGAGAATGCAATCTCCTCTTGTGTCCAGTTGAATGAACTTGGCTTTCAGCAGCACGGTAGAGTATGTGAGTACGTGTGAGTCGTGTCTGGTACTAACGACGCTGCAATGGCTGGTTTCGGTGACGTGAGCAGCCTTAGTTTTCACAGTTGAAAGATGCGCTCGGACTCACAGACACTGACGCAATGGATGATCGGTGCTTGACCGACCAGTCGACATAAGACATTCAGAATGTCCAAAAGGTAATCACCATAAAATCCCGAGCAAGCGTGCCCCTGCCTTTTTCAGGAGATTTGAAATATGCACCAATGACCGCGCAAGACTCCCCCTCCTTCTGCCATTTTTCACTGTTTCATTCACTAACAACATAACAACAGATAATGCATGTGTACTCAACAAAGCATTCTATTGGAAGCATGGGGTGCATTCTTTATTCATAGCAGCTCTTCTGCCACCATCTTGAATATTCATTTGCGACCGAGCAAGGCAGCCCCCCTCCAAATCTTGAGAGATTATCTCTCACCGTAGGGGGGTCAGGTGGAGGAAGTGGCGGGGTGCACTTGCTTGGGATTTTACGGTCAAAACTCTGTGGGTTTAAATAAAACCTTACGACGCTTAACTGTTGCAGATGCTCATGCACTGCAAAGATTCACAAGGCTCAAGCCCCTACTGGAAAAAACCTTGCCAAAAAACTCACGCCTTTTTGGCAAGGCTTTTTGGCAAATTCTCCAAAAGGCTGCAAATGCTTATCAATTGTAGATGTCCACAAAATCAACAGTTTTCGTTTCACGCATTGTTTAATCAGCAAATGAGTGGATTAAAGCTCTTTGCCAAGTTGGGGCATGTTGGTGCAGCATGCGTTTCATTGTCCACTTTCTCGGGTTCTTCCATAGCTTTATATACAGATAAAACACACTTTTGCTGGTCCCACAAAGCATGAATTAATGAGTGTTTACTGAACCGTTTCCTCAAAATCAACTTTGTTATAGAGTAGTGCTTAAGCAACTGGAGGACTGGTGCCAATGTCTGAGAAGAGGCCCTAATCAAGCATAAATTTTGGATCAACCTACTCTTCCGAACAAAAGGTCTAAAATTTCGCTGAGAGACGAAATGAGTGATGAGCTGTGAGAATTGAGATCTTAGTGGTAATGCAGAGAAGTGCATCACTGTTAAAAGGTCCCTAAACAACATCTGATATTGTTTTAACATTTCAAGTAAACATGCACATAGAGTTTAGAGTTACATCACAAATCAGCAGTGCCAAATGTGGCAGCACTACGCACTGCTGGTGCGCCACAATAGTATTAAAAAAATATAAAAAATGCCCATGCTCCTCTCCGGGCCTTTCAGTATTCTCAGAGCAGTGATGCTACCGAGGACTTCCGATTTGGAGCAATTTTTGGAGCAGCAAAATTTTCATTTTGGAGCACTTGGAGCAGAAAAATTTCCAACTTGCAGCACTAGGAGCAGCTAATTTCACATCCCGGAGTACACTGGAGAAGCAAGTTGTATTTGCATTCAAGCACCTGAATAATTAATTGAACGTTAACAGCCTGGCCGTTAACAACCTGGCCTTACATGCGAAAATGGCCTCCAACACGTCACTTCTGTGCCGTGTGCTAAACAACTTCGCTGGTCATCCACCTCACAGAGTGGAATGGTTCATTAATTTTTTTTCTTTTTATTGCGATAGTAATTTTATGGACACTCCCGACGGGTCTCTGCCGTCGCCGCTGTCGTCATTTCCTTTCTGAAGTACAAATTGATAACATCACCCCGAGGATCCTATGTTCTACCCGTACGTAAGAGCTCCGAACTTTGGCGATGACACAGCTGAAGCGGAGATGAAACGAGCCGGCCGTCTCTGTTGTGCGGAGGCCGCATTTGATAACATCAGCCCGCGTGCGAGGCCTGCCGTCGATTGCTCATCAAACAAGGGGGAAACGCCCCACCCGTCTTTCGTAAGGAGCATGAAGGGACGCCAGGGGAGGGGAGGGGGGATGCGCTGTTCGTAGGGTGCAGTTGCTGGCGCGTCTGCTATCTCGAGGCATCAGGAGACGGCTCGTAAACTTGCTGTGCTCGCAACGTCTTCGCATTTAGAGAACTGACAGCACGAAAACCGCTTCGGTCCCTAGAGCAGCCATATTTCCTTACACCAGCATTTTGTTGAGTTACGCGAGATCAGATCCAAAAGAGTTAGCTGCTCGCCTTATCTCATATAACAATACAATTTGTTGGTATCACGTTCATTGCTTCGCCCTTAAAGGCCAACTCCGGCGATATTTTGGCCATGTCAAAGTAATGGTGCTTTTATGTTCCTGAGACGCTCCTGTTACGGGCCCGATAGCAGAAATACTCGGCAAATTGGAGAATAATTTTAAATAAGCAAAAAAGCGCGACACCGAAACCGAAACCCAACCGAGTGTACTGTCTGCGTATGACGTAGACGTTGTTACGAACGAACCGGAAGTCGTTCAAGACATGCCGGTCACGCCGGCGCGGAGTATGAAAACTGTGACAGCCGGGACGACCAACGAAGCGCCAGCCAAACCAACGCTGTCTATCGCCTTGTGCACAGCAGACACTCGCTGTAGCGGCCTAAGCGCCGAAGTTAGCGGTGCCCTCGGCTGCGTCACTTCCGCCGCCTTGCCAATACTGACGTCACAGACGCAATGTTGCCAATAATTGTGGGAAGCCAGGAGGACGTTTGCAGACAATCTTTAAAATTCATTTGCAAACAATCTGCGCATGTCTCAAGCCTGTAATTTGGCATAAATGACGGAAACATGCAAAGGAACGTACCCAGCGAATTTCACTGAGATCCATCGACCTCGAAAAATTGCCGGAGTTGGCCTTTAAGCGAAACTGTGATTTTTTGTTAACTGTCAGCTATCAACCGTGGAAAGTGAGCGGCGGACGTGTAACATGGTGTAGCTGCTTCCCAGTGGGCCTTCCGACACCATGGCCATCAGCGACAGGCCCGCTACTGACAGCTGCGCATATTGAAACTGAATTTCGAGACATGCTTTTATTAATGAGATGATATATTTTTTTAAAAAGTAAGCAAAAAATTCGAGTTAAGACCCTAACACTCAGAAGGGCAGGGCCTTTCAGGGGGTATTCACCGCAAGAGCGACTACAAACCAGGATGTGCGGGTGGAAGGAATTACGTGAAAGCTCTTCTGGACAATGGTCTATGGAAAAAGTATACTAGAGAAAAAGTTTCAACGCGTTCCCACCATTCACGTGCTCTTCAATGAATGCGAAGCACGGAAAATTCGATATCGTTTTATATATCTATTGCTAGCGTTCCCAGACTTCATTCCGCGATGTCCACAAACAGAAGTGACAGACATTTAGCGGCACACGTCTAGTTATTACCGAACATTGCTTTCATTATGTGCCGTGCAACGCTTGAAACGAGCTACCAGCTGCGTTTCTGCAACAGACGACGTCCGCCGATGAATCGCCGCCACACTTTCTTGCTACCGATTGGCCTAGATGTCACGATCCCCTGCAGAGAGGGCGTTTTGCCGTCGAGCCGACTTTCACAACAGAAGCTGCGTCGCATCGTGCATGACATCGCGGCTTACTCGGGACGCACGCGTGAGCGCTGTTTATTTAGCGGATTAATTCTTGGTCCGTGGTTGTGACTTTGGCAGCCCCAAGATCAAACTGCCCATGTTTTGATGCGCCGGCGGTGCGATTGCCGGGGCCAGATGCAAACCCGAGACTCTCGCGCAGTTTGGCGCAATTTCCGTCGATATTATTAGGATGGCGCAGTAAATGCAATTTGGTGCACTCTGGCGCAGTTGGCGCAGGAGTGGAATCACTGCCTCAGAGTTGGTCGTGGTGTCACCAGTCGAATCTGGTCATGTCAGTAACTGTCATGAGTAAAGGGGCACGGGGCGCGCGCCAGACAGCGCAAGGTGTCGATGGTGTGCGGGGAATGGAAAAGTACCCGATGGTGTGCACCCCCGCCACGTCGACGCAAGCCATTGGCCGGAGAAAGGCGCGTGCCACGCGACCCGAGCCGAGGTGAGAGACCACGGAAGAAGAGTTAGGCATTGTTCGGTGGAGTCGTCGAGGAGCAAGGTGGTGCAGGCCAGCGTCGCGTCCGCGACGGGAACAGCAGGGCTGAGTTCTGGAGGCAGCGTTGTGCATGCCCCGGGAGGGTGGCCGTCGACCTCGGGGTCTACCGAGCGAGGCGTCCCGGGATTGCGGCAGCCTCATCACGCAGTTCTCATGGCACCTGCGGCACTACCACAGCTCGGCAAGACGACGGCGACCCACCGACAATCACGGAGCCACGTCGACAGTTCGAGCCAGTGGCACTGAAGAGAGGCCGGCAGTTAGGCCTAACTGGGAGAGACCGGTGTTCTCCGAAAGGAAGGAAGCATCGGCGAGGAGGACGATCAGCGAGGCGTCTGATCGACGGCGACGGCCCGGAGACGTCGAGAGGAGCTGCGACGACGGGGCCGAACGTCGACTTTGGACCATCAACCGAGTCAGCGGACACCGCGAACCGTAAGAACGCTCCATTGGTATCGCGAGTGACTGAGAGGCCATAGTGGCCAGACTCTCGAGTTGATAGGAGATAGGCATAGCTCGAATGCTTTGCGATGTTTGTTAGGCTAGTTTGTGAGTGCCAGTTATCTTTGCACTTCTGCACTCGTTACCTTTTTGTTGTAAATATTGAGTGCGTGTGTTTATTTTGGTTTGCCGTGGTGTGTTAGATAAAGTTTTGTTTGCAGTGCCACCACGGTCTCTCCCGAGTCTCTCTTCTCTCTCTCTCCCAACTCCATTCCGACATTGCAAGCGATCCCGAGATACGTGACAGTAACAGAAAGAACCTGTTTGTGTGCCTGCAGGTATGCTTGCTCTGTGCTTATCCTCCTTGCACAGAGAGGAAAAACACTTGTCCAGGAGCAGAGATGCACCAACGAACGGAGCGTAGCGAAGGAAAGAGTGAAACAAGCAAGGAACGCATTTCGAGCATCAAACACGTGTAACTCCGCTATTACAGCACCATTTCCAAAAATTCTCGTGGCCACGTGTTCGTTGTAGACTCATGCACAACTACAACACCACAACTAAATTTTGACCTCTGGGCAATTTAGGGGCCCTTAAGGTCAGTCGGATCCCAAGATGCAAACGCATGCTACATACAAAAAAGCTTTCTCACTAGTGGTCCACGATCTCTCGCTCTCTGGGGAGATGTGCACGTCGGTCATCCTGTCCGAGAGGTCACTGGCGGCCATCTTTGTCTGCCGGCTGCAAGTGCTGTGGTTGTCACCGAAGCTGAACTGGCTCTGGCCGTTGCATTGCGATGCTTCCCAGTTGGGTAGGTAAGTTGATGAGCTCAGGCTTTCTGCACTGGAGCTGCAGGGGCTAGATGACAGGCTGCTTCCTCTGGCATTTACCAGTTTTCTGAGGGGGAAAAGAGAGGGAGAGAGAGATAAAGATGGAGAGATAAGGTGCTGTGTTACAACAGCTGTGGTTGCACAGTACTTACGGATTGAAACGCGAAAATTTAGAGCTAAGTAATGATCGTTATTTCGTTTCCAGTGGCTACAGTTCGCGTAATATCAGTTAATTTTGCATCAGAGCCAACACTTGCATCAGAGCCAACATTACCTTTAGCAGCCCAATCTGCAACAACATGAACGGTTATGATCACAGAAATCGTTATACCAAAACAAAAATGATGTTGCATTTCAATTCGTGAGTACTGTACAGTAGATGCATCACCAACTATAAATAGATAAAAGTGCAATATACTGTTGCAATATATGAGGCAGGTCCCTTTTTCCTTCTTTTTTAGCGGTAACCGGTGTATTAAATGGGCAATTTGATTGGACCAGCTGGTAAAAGTCTATGGTAGTAAGTAGCGCTCATTCTTTCTGTTTACAGCACAAGTGGTCACGGGCTCCCTCCCACCAGACATTTTCGGTTGTATAGTTGGCTGCCGGTGCCCGTCGCAGCTATCGTCAATTGTCGCAAATGACTGGCATTTTCACATGCCCTGCCCCTCGGTCAAAGGGCAGCTGCACAGGAAGGCGTCCGGCAAACATTTTTCCTAAGCTGCGCATTGTCTTCGAAATTGCACGCCCAATTTTCCCAATTTGTTCTTGTTCAGTCCTCCCACGTTGTGGATCTTAAGAGTTGTTCGACCAAAACTCCCAACTAGGCATAACATTTTGATATGGTAATTACAATAACAATAACAGCAGAAATCAATCAACTGAACTCGGGGGGTATTTCCCAGGCTGAAATAGGAGCACGAAGGGGAACAGTCATTGCATTCACGTGGCAATACAGAGTGGCTGCTTCTGAGCATCAACAGCCCTTAGGTGACAGAGGGACAGAGTGCAGGAATTTGCAGGTTAGAATATGTTCCAAGGACGCTTGCTTTGAAAGTACAGGAACGTACAGTAATCCCTCGCTATAACGAAATCGCTTTACTCAAAATATCGCTTTATTCGAAATTTCTTCCGGTCCCGACCCAAACGCATGCATATTGAGGCGCATTACTCGAAGCGCGCGAAGAGCTTGACCCGCTTGGAACGATGTGGCAAGCGGAGGTGTCGCCGAGCGGCGGTGACCAGTTTGCGCATGCAGTGACAAATTAGTGCCGCTGACGTCCCATGCAAGCCCGGAACAATCCACAAAGGTACCAAACCCTTGATCGATTACCGCTTAGTAACGGTTACCAAGTGAACGCCAAGAGCTCGCTTACAGTCGCCGACGGATATTTCGGACAGCAAAAATACGGACTTCGTGGATGTTTCGGACTGCATAAATGCACCGTCAAGGTTCCCACAGCACTAATACATTTTCGCGACCGATTTTTTCGGACTGAATCACTCGTTTTGAGCCACACCGCTTGGTTTTGAAAGCCGCCATGTTGGATTTTCCGCTGGCTGAGTGAAGTTTGGCTTGGCTTTCAGTGGCTAATTGTGTGTCCTCCAAGATTGGCACTGCGCACAATTTTGCAGTTTCGGAGGACATGCCCGCTCTTCCTTGGCTGGCAAAACGACGGAACTTTTTTCTTTCAGCCAGCCTTATCGTCATCATTAATACGCCGGTAGGGTTTCTTTTTTTGTGCGTTTGTTTTTCCAGTTGTCATTCCACACGTGGTCGTCCTTGTGGTGTGTCAGGTGTGTGTCTGATACGTTGTGCGCGTCAGATTTCTTTCCTGCCGTCGCGGTGGTTACATGGTTACGGCGTTGGGCTACTGACCTGAAACAGGTGGGTTCGATTGCGGCCGCGTTTCGATGGAGGCGAAATGCTGGAGGCTCGCGTACTGTACGATGTCAGTGCAGGCTTAAAGGGGCCCTCCAACATTTTTGAAGCACCTATTTTTTGTCTGTGTTTTGCGTAGACCGATGGCTGGGGATAATTTTAGCATAGGTCTAAGCACCGATATCAAATTATTTAGTAATTTTAATCGTGCAATGAAGTCACCGCATCGCTGCCGACCGCATCGGGGCGCATAGCGGCGCTCGCTAGAACTATGTGGGCGGAAATGACAAAGATTGGCGCAGCCTATCAGACATGCTATCAGAGGACGAATGCAACGTTAGAAGCAATCGTGGCATAGCATCAAAATTTAGATTATTACTGAGTTTAATTTTTCGTTTCCGAGCTTTTCATTGGTCCTCAAACAGACGCCATCGCAAAAAGAAAAGAAGAAGATCACTGCGACCACAACCACAAAGCGCGACAGAGGCGCTGGCTTCCACCTCGCCTCTGGATGCTTCGCTTGCGCGAATCGGAAGTCCATGCGAAAGGATTCTCTCTCGTCTATCTTCTCCGGGGTTCTTTCTTGTGCTGCTCGTGCTCGTGCCTAGTGGTCGCGCGTACGGTGAAAACTTCTCGCTGGTGTCGAATGTGAGTCCGAGGAATCTGATTGCTGCCTTGGAGTGTCGTAAGGAACGACGCGCAAAGCCTCACTTCGAAGCAAAAGCGCCTGCTCTAATTCTGTCAAGTCTGGGCGGCTCATTTCTACCAGCCTCAGCCAGCTGTTCGACCGTGTAAACAAAATGGCGCGGTCAGGCACCACGTTGCTTGTTGCTATAGCAACAGTGACATCAATACATTTGACTGCACAGGCAACAATGGTGTGCGAGCTTCCCCTACGTAAGAGCTTTCAGCCCATTTCATTGGAGCTCCGGAGATCCGACGTCACAGCAGAGAGTGAAATGTGGTCACGTGACTCCGCGAAAATAGAGTTGAGGGTAGGCATTTTTTTTTCTTGTATTTTGAATTTTCTAAATTGAATAACTTTGTACTGCGTGCCGCTATCGCTGCCGTTCTTGCTGCACTAGTTCGTCCGTACTTGTCTACGCAATCCACGAGTAAAAAATGGGGGTTGAAGAGTATTAAAGGGCCCCTTTAAGAACCCCGCACCATGTCATTGAATCTCATCAACCAGATGAGACGTGACGTGCATCTTTTTGTGACCGGCGTCAAATTTTGTGTGCTTGGTGCCATGGAGCCAACAACTGTGCCGCCCGCATCGGTCGGAGGCAGCGATTGCCAACCCTCTGACGACATTACTTTAGCCCGAATACAACCAAATCTGCTCGTACCAAAGCGTAACATGAAGAAGAGCATGACTGGAGATTTCTTAGGCTGCTCTAATCCAAGTACACTTCATTTTAATGTATTAACAACTTTTTAGGACTACTTTGCCGTCCCCGCCAGGTCCCCAAAATCGGTCGGTGATTGTACTGCGGAGCGAACGATAGCTGTCAAATTCCACAGTGCAGCGTGCCAGAACTATTAATTTCGGTCATAATCGCATTCCTGGAGTCCCCCAAGATTGAATCTACACAAAAATGAAGTTTTCCTGGTGCTTTGAGACACCAGAAAACGATGGTCTCTTGGATGCCGAAAAGTGGTCAAAAGACCGCGGGCTGACCTGCGCCATAGCGTTCCATGGGGTGCGCTGTGTGATTGGCAATGTGATTGTGTCATTCAATGTGTTTTTTTTTTTTTTCACCTGAATAAAGTTTTGCTTCTCTGAATACATTGTGTTCTGACTTCATCGCAGTGGTAGGGCCAGTAAAGCTCGACTGCTTTAGCTATTCTCGAGTGGTCGCTTATATCGAAATACCGCTTATAACGAATTTTTTTGCCGTCCCGCTGACTTCGTTATAACGAGGGATTACTGTATCAAGTTCTGACGCTCAAACACAATCGAGTGATTACTCTTGTAACTGCTCTATCCGTAAACGCTTTCAGTCATTCCATTTCCACGCTCGCACGCATCCGACCCACTGTGGTAGTGCTGTGCTGCTGAGCCTGAGGTCGTAGGTTTGACTCCCAAGTGTGGTGGCCATGTTTCAATAGGGGCAAAATATGAAAATGCTCATGCATTTCGATCTAGGTGCACGACAAGGAACCTCAGGTAGTCAAAACTAAACCGGAGCTCTCCCCTGTGCCATCCCTTATTACTCCAGAGTTTCTTTGCTGTGACAAATTCCGTCAGTCAATCAATCAATCAATCAATCAATCAATCAATCAATCAATCAATCAATCAATCAATCAATCAATCAATCAATCAATCAATCAAGTTTGTAAGAGACACAGTCAATTTGGGAATGTGCTTTAGGTGCTAAATGAGAGAGAAAAAATGCAGTGCCACAACAGCAGTGTAAATAGACAAATCCTACCTGAGAGCTCCACCATGCAGGTAGTTTTTGAGAAGGTTGACTGTGTGAAAGGCTCCCAGGACAATCGTCGAAGTGGAGAGAACGAGCTGGAACCATGTTACGATACCATAACCTAGCCAGTTTTCCATTGTAGTGTAGCTGCACGACACCATTAGCAGCCAGCAGAAGCAGAGAAGAAGGGCTGTAATACCCAGACTGCAAGAAAAAGAAAAACCCAAAGGAAAACCATACATTCGCTTCCATTCAGCCATAACTCTGAGCTGAGCTTAAATGAGTTTAAAAGTATCAGTAAGCTAAAGACAAATATAACATGAAAATGTTAACATTGAAATGCTTTTACAGGTGGCACCAAACACTATTTCCAGTCACAAGACAATATCAAGCAAGAACGCTATGCACTGCTCTTATGCAGAACATGTTGGAATCCATACTATGGGTCTTTAGATGATAAAATGCAACACTTTACAAACTATAAAAGCCACTTATTTATCTAAATGAGTGGACGGTCAAATGCAAATGTACATGCAAGATGCGCTGTGTTTGTCAAGGTTTAAAGTAATAGCAAGTAAATAAAAAGTTTGACCTTGTAAAAGGGATAAACATGCCATCTAGAAGAACTCATGGGTGTTATAGTAATAAAACACTACCTAGCGCATATTACATCTAGCGACACTTCTGTGCAGGAGTTCGCTGTGCTAACATTAGAAAAAAGAAGAGATACAAGGAAATATATATAAGATAAAGGCTGGTAAACTGGTGTAATTGTTGATTTATTTTGTTTCATATATAGAAGGGGCTTTACAACACGGCACACAGAACTCACCGCCGACGTCCCGCAAACAGCACCGAGCCTCCAGCCAACACGAAACCAGCAGGTTGCAGTAGTTGCAAGGACGGCACATTCCCCACCAAGCTAGCCAGGCCCCACTTCGCGAGGTACTGTGTCAGCATGGCGTTGCCCTCAAGCAAAGCCAACAGCAACATTGTCGAGGCAGAGACGCTCATGGCAGACGCTGTGATGGACAACGCGAGCCTCAGACGTTGCTTCCAAGGCTGTAAATGTGGAATAGGCAAGTTGGTCAAGGTTGATTTCCACCACTTGAGATACCATTACGTGCATCTTAGTACATGTGAGTGTCTTTGCACTAAGAACTTAATGGGGTACAGACACGAAATTTTGCGGCCGAGATAATCTGCGGGATCAATTCCTGTGAACATACGTATATCATCTACCAAATCTCAACAGCGAATATAGCTTGGAAGGTAATTTGTATGAATTTTGAAGTTTGCGTGCACAATCCAGCTCTATATGTTGCACCTCGCAACGGTGACATCAACTAAGGTGATCTAAAGGCAACTGCCATCTTCCAATACGTCACCACTGCAGCCAAGCTCCGAGCAGGCGCAGCTGGAATGATGACGTCACAGCCGCCATTGCCCTTTATCTGTGCCTGTGCCCGCAGTACCAGCAGGTTACTATTCGGCGACTGCTCGCGAGTCTGTCCCCGCAGCAAACGCGTGGAAGCATCAAGAAAGTCATCACCATACGACGATGACGTCGACGACATCTAGCAGCACATGCAGCAGTGAAAAAATGTGAGCAGATGGCGCAGGCAGCGCATAAGTGCGTCACAGTTCTGTGTGCTGTTTCACTCGCTAGGTGGCGTTAATTGCACCCGATGGCATGTCGTTGTCGGAGCTCTCTCAAACTGAAACTTGAGACCGGTCGGTAATAAACAAACTGTAATTAATCATCTGCCGCATGCTTAAGCAAGCGATGTGCCTTGTTATGACTAATAGGCACCCAGCAACATATTACAGAAAAAAAAAAAAAAAAAGAAAAAAAAACCACTTGAAGTCACAGGTCCACCAATACGAAATATGCTCATTAGGGTGTTCCCTTCAACAGTGGACCGTACTGTACATTCATAGAAAATGAAGCCTTCAGATTGCTAGATATTATTGCATGCATCTGCCAACCAAGAAAGCCTCACACGTACAAGGCAGTAGCGTGCCAGAACTCTCCAATGGCCCGGCAGGGTGCGACCGACCAAGTGCGGCCGCAGCAGCGAGTCCTGAAGGGTCAACGTCCTCTTGACCTGCACCTCGCATGACTGGCACAATGCGTAGACCTCTTCCAGGTGCTGCCGGTACTGCTCCACCTCAGTTTCAAAGCGGCTCTGAATCACATTACATTTTGCAAGAAATTAAAAGCACAGCCGTACATGTACTACAAAGCATGCGCACTATTGGAGTGTCTTATACCATGGTACAAATGTGCTCTCAGCCCTACGGATGTATGACTTCAGAATTCAAGAATTTGTATTAGGTATGAAGTGAAGAAGTGTCTTGTGGAATGTGTTGTCATGTATCCATCAGTCATAGCTGTTTGTGTCACTGTAGCGAAGGCCAGCTTGCAGGAGATGACGGGAGCGTTCCGACCGGCCTAACGGCGCACATTTAATACAAATATACACAACAAATATTTTGCCTTAAGGGCAAGTCTATGTCGCAAATAAAAAAAAAATATTAGGTATGGGCAAATATTTGAGTGCTTTGAATATCTGAATGAATGTTACAATATTCGAAATGAAGGAATACACATATATATGACCGCAAATAACCCCCTGAAATGGTGGTTTCACTACTGTGGGGAGAGGGTGTGCGATGCCGTGAAACCACCTATCCGGCAGAAATCAGCAATGCCGCGACGCCACACATCAAGGTTACATATTACCTTCACCTCGATTAATTATTTTTCAAAGTTTAAAAGCGCGTTATACGAGCTCATATGCGCTAAGCACAGTAAATTTTAAAATGTAGCGTATTTTACCACCTGTAATTTGCACCCTACTGCTATTCAAATCTTGCTACTAATCAAAGTTGCCTCCACTTAACATTGAACCAAAAAAGTGACATTCGCACACGCCTAGTTCCAATTCCTAAAATAATGCACAAGTTAGTACGGCCATGACAAAAATGTTAATTTTTCTTGACAATACGCGATATACACTACTCGAATTATTCAATTCGAATTTATTCAACCAAATCACTATTCACATCGAATCTGAAGTTTACTATTTGCCCATTCTTACATTGTATACATTAGTTATGTTACCCATCATTCAATTCCAAAGTAAAGGTGGGAGCTGATAGATGGAAACACAATGTGCTACAGAGGTTGTATGAACAGGAATAGGCCCCCTCAGGTGGACTGGCTGATGTTGAATAAGATATTATGTATAAGTCTTGTGTTATGCAAACACCTGTGAAATTTCCCAGTGTATATATGAACCATACCGTAAGAGAGTCGCATCTGACAAAAATCACTTGATTACATCCAACATTCGTTGGATGCTGACATCAGCGAGAGAGATTTTGTGTTTAGCCTGTTCAATCCAATAATTCTTAACACCAGAGTTTACACATCGAGGTTGGTTGTACTCGTATATATACTGCTGTACTGTGGCGAATTACAACTTTCGAGAATCCTCAATGTTCTATTCTAAAGCTAACTGTCCTAATTCTGGTGTTGCAGTTCGCAGAGTACAGAGTACACCTGCACATGTTTACACATGTGCAGGTGGCGACATCGTGCAACACTGCGTTCAGCCAAGAGTCTGAGAGAGGTTTGTTCACTGTACTCGTCAAAGAAGCAACGAGTAAAGAAAAATAAAGGGGGGGGGGATTTATTATGTATTAACACTAGTGTCATCTAGTCACTTCTGATCACAAACGAGCCTGATCCAGATCGAATTTCTTGATCATGATTGGCTTCCTTACGCGAGCTGCAGACGGGCGGCAGTCACTGTTGTGAAATTTAATCCCAATCGGGCTTAACTGCGATCAGCAACGCACCGTGCGCCAGCAGTCTAATAGTCTGTCACTGCTGGTCCGTTTACATTTGTAACTAAGTTATACCCCTGTCACACGGGGCAACATAAGGGCACTTTGAGGAAGGGCACTTCGCCGCTAGTGTCATTCGCACGCTGTCACATGCAAACGTTTAGGGCCACTCGCTGCAAAGCGCACTTGCCAGCGAGTGCGTTCGCCAAACTCACTTCATCGCGACGGAGTGTCTAGCCTCGGTAGCAGTGGCTTGAGAATAAGTATGTTATTATCGAAAGCCGAGTTTATAGTATTTTTTAAGTATTGTTTTCGTTATTAGAAATATTCGTATGAATTAAAACATACTATACAACAAAAAAACTACTCTGCTATTCTCGCTCTCAGGCAGTTTACAGCCACGACCGCCAGGGGCATGCCCAGCACACGACAGGCAATGGCGGCAGCCGCCGCGTTTGTACGTAAAGCCCACCTTAAGGGCTGCTTATAGCTGTAACACATCATTACTCAATAAACATTGCCTCAAATAACAAATATATGCTCTGCTACTGAATTACTCATCGCCATTACCATCATTTCCAAAGTACACTTCCCTTTCTCGTGTAGCAGCGCGCCGCCAAAGTGACATTCTGGAGGCGTAAGTGCACTCGCTCAAAATGACACTAAGTTTGCCAGAGTGACCGGGGTATTAGAACACATTCACTCAAAGCAAGAGTGTTGCAAGATTTGTTCTAACACTGCCTCACACCACAAGGGCTGCTGGCCGTATGTCGGAACTTCGCAACTGGTAAAACACGTATGTTTAGGTGAATAATGATAAATTGTTCTTGAAAGCTCTATTGTAGCTAATTCCATGATCATAGGTTCATTATGAGAAGAGAAAATAAAGGCCATATTCTTGATTTTCAAGTTTCGTAAAGGGTCTTCAGCACCAGAATGTCAGTATTGCGTCACGGATGTCAAAGTCTTTTTACGTATTTTGGTGATCCTGCCTTAATGAAACTTCCCAAAAGTTGCCATTTTAAGTCTCTACCTCCCTTCAAATGCAATGTTATTCATTCTTACCAATAAAGAATTATGGAGACCCTAGCAGACACCGTCAAAATCTTGGACGTCCCAGCAAGTCAGTGTGGGAACCTCAAGGTGTTGCTGCCACATATATTTTCCTTTGGCATGTTTTCTCTCTTATGAAGATTCTTCTCACGGCAAGAGTATGGGCAACTCACTAATAAGAGAAAAATCGCTTCTCTCTTTATGTGTCCCTTCAACAGCGACAAGACGACAGTTACAAGACAAACAGTGATAAACAAGGCACGACAGTAGATGATGTTCACAAGGTGCTTACCTCTTCCGTCGAAGTGAAGTTTGCCAGCAGGCGAACCTTGATGACCTGATGGTAATTACACACGGAACAGAGCTGGTTGTCAGGCTTCATTTTCAAGGCCGAAGGCGAGGAATCGGATTGGCAGCTGGAAGTTGTGAAATTGAGGGCCTCGTCAAACTGTGCAGGGATGGGCTTGTTGTAGTCGCCATCCTGAGAAATCATAAATATGAAAAAGCATCTTAGAAATGCTGGCTCAAGACTTCACAAGCACGATTAAGACAAAAGAAACAAACATGGTATGCACGCATGGGAAGCAGAAAAGACAGATTAAAAGGTAAACCAGGCACTGTGGCAGTGCAGTGCTACTTGGAGAGAAGTATTATCACCTAGTTGCACAGGGCACTTTAAATTGCAATCAAGGCCAACTGGAACTGAATTTCCCAACCACAAGTGGCAAGCTGCAACAAGGAACCCATCACAGTCATCGAATCTAAACGGAATTTTTTCCGTGAGGCTCGTTTTTTTCGTTAGACACAAGCAAATGAATCCAACAGACAATTTCCTTGGCTTAATTGTCTGTTGGACTCAGTTGCCAAAACCGTATTCTATAAAAAAGAAAATATAAACAAAATTCATAGCTTCCTAATATGCAGCGAGGCATCTAAGTTGCAGGCTTTATTAAATTCACCCTTCTTTAAGCCGATCTCGTCCAGATTTCTGATCCTGCGATACCACAAATGGCCACTTTTGCAGATAAACTCGCCTTGAACAGTTGCATTCAAAATGTAACAGATTCAATCTCCTCTCCCCATGACCACTACAGCTCTTACACGTTACCTAGAAACGGATCATTGGTTGTACATGACGACTTTCTTCATGTGTATGGCAATACCTCAAGGAAAGATTATTGATAACTGCTCTATCAAAATGAGAAGGATCAAGTCTGTTACTGTCTCATGTGCCTGTGCGTTGATGCCTAATTTTGAATCTACAAGTTTTGAACACCGAGATTTCACAGATACAGGCACAGGATGCACCCCTACGAGTGTTACTTTCAAGCAAATAGCACTAGAATGGGAACTACTTCAGCATACCGCCTTGAATCCATTGTATTGCTCGCAGCTCGGGCAGTCCCAGCAGTTGATGTTTCCGTAAGGAACGACCGTCTGGAGCCCGCAGAACCAGCAGTTTACCTTGACAGAAAAGAGCGGCCTGCGAGAGAAATCGAGAAAACAAAATGAAGTACTATCATCGCGAAAACGATGTCGCGCTTCTATTTTAGACCATACGTTTCGACGAACAGTATTATGCTCCAAATGACGCAGAAGGCGAAACTGAGCTATAACAACTCAAAGCGAAGATTGCGTCTAACAAAGAAACACAACCGAAGGTTTTGTCTAACGAAGCAAAATGAGCCCTTAAAATTCCCCTTCTTTCGTTCAAATTGAAGTAATATAAAACCTTTGATCCAAGTAGTAAGAAAACAAGAAAGATTAAAGCCAATTCCACGTCTGTGCAATCTGAGTAATGAGTGGAGCTGGCAAGCAAGCGCCACCACTTGGCGAACGCAGACTGAGTTCATTCTCCACCTTCTTTCTTTCTTTATCTTCTTCTACATGTTCTTTTTTCATCTTTCTTTTATCTCCTTTTCCACACTGCCCTCTCTCACCATGTCCACCCTCCTCACCTATCTTTCCCACCACTTGCTATGATGTACTGTACATGGCTATGTTATGGTTTACCCTCTCCCCTCCTCATTTCTCTCCTCCTCATCCTAACATCACACCCTCACTCCCATTTCTATATTATGCTTCGCATGGCTGTGCTACGCTAGGAGCTGCTTGGCACATACCCGCTTTCTTGTGGCGCATACCTGCCGAGTTTTGCGCGGACACAACAGATCCGCCGTTAAAACAAACCAAATAACGAAGCCACGAGCGCGGCGCACTTTCAAAAGCAGCTTTGGGATCCTCGAACCCCGCGGAACACGAATAATCTTTGACTTTGATTGCGTAGTAATGACGCAGGAGACGCGTAAACTGTCAAGAGAGGCATTAGAGGAACAGCAGGGTTAAGTGATAATTAGAGCGGCAACTCCCATCATCGCCCACAGCTCGCGAACACCACAGATCGCATCACTCGGCGCTGAGGAAGCCATGCGTCCACCACTACCTCGTGAGCCAAGTAATCGAAAGCACGTAATAGCATGTAATTGCAAGCACACGCTCGTGGTTAAGTTCACGAGTGGAGATGAGCGCGCGCGAGCACAGCACGTGGCGAGGAGACCAACGCGAAGCTTGGCTTGGCGGCCAGCACCGGCGTTCTTCGCTGACGCTAACAATTTTTCATTTCTATGCTCAGTGTAGGCAGTTGAGAGTCTCACCGTATCTTTCTGTAGGAATATAGAAGAACAGGCACACAAAGTACTGCTCCCGCAAGCACCGGCAAGATCATAGCGGTGCTCGAGCTCCGAGAGAAACAAATACAAACGAACGAAAAAGACCGCCGCAGCGTGTCTCGTTCAATGAATAGAAATAGATAAAATAGAAAAAGAGGGGGCAAGCGCTATGCACGATGCGTGGAGCGATGGTCGGCGAGTAGCAGAGAACTCTGGGAGAATGGAGCGCTCAGTCATTACTCCACCGTACGGGCTAGAAATTGGCCTCTGAGATTGGCTACGACTCAAATGTCTACGTTTTGGAGGCCACGTTTTTTTTTCTCATTGCTGCCTACGTCAGTACTGCACAAAAACACCTCGCAACTGTTGTAAAAGTCCTTGCACAACAACTCTTCAGCAGATTGCGTTTCCAGCTCTCGCATTTAATCAAAAGTGAGCGGTTTTCTTTACAAAGAATTTCGAAAGAAACGTTAAACAGTTCAGAATTTATTGTTTCACATGTAGCGCACTGCAGCACAGTCAGCGAGTCGCCGCCAACGTAAACAAAGTACACGAATGTGACGTCAGTTGTACAGCGAGACAAACTTGAATACGTCAGAGTGATGTCATATCCCGCCGCAAGTTTCCGACGATTACCGCCCGTATCCGCCCGCGCAGGTGTTGCTTTCTGTTTCTCGCATACCACCGCCGAGCACGGATTGCCGGACTTTGCGATAACGGCGGAGAAGATCGCGAGCACGACTGGGCCGCTTTGTATATAAATCCGTGCCGCTCCGCGTCTGACAGGTCTCGGCGTTCAACGCTTTCTCGCATCACACCGCCAGCCATGTCGTTCAAGTCCAAGGCGGCCTCGCTATGCCAGCGGTTCGTCCGTCCGGGCCTGACGCTGAAAAACGCTCACCGGAGAGGCTTCTACTCGTACTGCAACGAACCTTTTCAGCCACTGAAGCGCGATCCGAAGTGGGTGAAGGCCGAGGAAGCAGTCTCCGCGATCAAGTCTGGTAAGGATCTCATGAGAAACGAGCGGAGATGTGCCGGGGAAAAAAAATGATCTTCAGTGTGGACACGCCTTTCACTTTCCGCGTGTTCCCTTTTTCAGCGCACGTTTTGTTTGTCCGTTTAGCTTCTCTCTTTTCAAAGCGGACGTCGAGCATAATTGACCTACGACTTCCTGCCTTCGCCATAGATCACCGGTGATGTTGCGGCTCTGAGCCCACGTCGCAGTTGCGTTGATCGATGAGCGTTGCGACGTTTACTGCCGAATGCATTTACGTTAACGCGAAACTGGCAAACGAGCTTAACGACGTCGCATATCTTTTCTTCGAGCTACGACGTCCGCCTACGGCACATATGCGGCGCGCGCGTAGTCGTTTCTGTTTTTTTTTTTGTTTTTTCCCCCGAAAACGGTACTTTTTCAATTAACTACAGTCAACTGTAACAAAATTCAGCGCAAGAGAGATTATTGAGAAAGCGTGGCAGGCTGCTTCCTTAGAAAGAAATATCTCTTCTTAACGCAGTTGTACGGCCACAAATGCGTGTATTTATTCGTATGTGACCTTGACGTCGTTTTTCTTTTTTTTTTTTCGTTCTTCCTCTACGTTTCCAGTTACGGAGTTTCGTATTTCCTGGGTTAGCTTCGAAGATCTGCGGGCGGCGCCCGCGCATGTGGCGCGCACTTTCTATTTTCGGCATGAAAGGTAAAGAAAATCGACCTTGAAGCGTCGTGTACAAAATGGAGGGATACTTCGACTTGCCGCGCTTGAACAAACACGGCACTTCCCTCGTAAAAAAAAGCGTCCGCTCGTTGACCTCGTACACGTTAACGGCACGTGCGGCGTGCTTACGCTTTCACCCGTTACAGAAGAAAGAAAACGGTATGGCCACAAACGGGAATAAAAAATAAAAAGGGACACGAATCAAGGCGTGCTTGGCGGTTCTTTCTATTGCATTATTTATGAAGTCATCGCCCGTGCTCCCACACGTTGAGGCGGCAGTTGCAATTTCTTGTTCAACCAGTTTCCCCTTATCGTTTGCAACGAGGTGTAGCAGAGCACGCAAGTGATGGAAGGATTCTAATTGGCTGGTCAGCCAAAACTAAATGTATGTATGACATTTAGCTCTTTGTATGTCGAAAGTCAACTGTGGTCCTTGTCTTAAAATAAAAGCACAGCGCAAAAAAAAAAGAAAAAACACTGGACAAGATGACAGGACGGCTGCTGATTCTATAGGGTGATCCTTCTCATTTAATCACTCTGAAAATGCTTAGGAACCAGATACAAGCGCTGCCCGGTCGCAATTTTCCATTGCACAGGAACTGTGTCTGTTCTTTTACTGCAGTTTTGAACTATGTGACTTTGACAATGATGCTTCTAATTAGTGTTCTTACTCCCCAGCAGTGCGGGTGACAGCAAAAGTTTGTTACTAATGACATTGCATTCTGCACAATGCAGTTTGTATCTAGATAAGTGTGATTGGGACTGCTTGTCAAGTTGACTTGGAAAAAGTGCTAAGTTCTGTCTCTATTTCTATTCTTTCTTTAACTACGTGACAACCCAAGCAATTTAAGCGAGAAAGTACTTGCACAATGCTGGCTTCCATGAGGGCAATTGTAAGGCAGAGAAAACGAGAACTGCCGTTATCTTCGGTTGTGATAGTTCCGGGAGAAGGGGTACATCTCGCCTTAGTGCACTGATACGACTGGAGTCCAGAGCTGATAGAAGAGGTCGCTTGTGCCTTTGGGACTTGTTTTGGTCACATGACGGCGTGGCCAGTTATCTTCACAAGCTAGCATGCAAACAAGTGCTCGCTCGCTTTGAGAGCGAAAGGAAGGTTGGAGCCACTTCTCAATGAATGCAAGCCTCTTGAGAGATAGCGCCTCGGCTGTAGTGGTGCTTCTTTCTTCCGCATTCTCCGTTTTTTTTTTCTATGCATGTGTGCGTGTTTAACAACTCTTATTTTTTTTGTCCACTTATGTCGTCCACACAGTTGCTTGCTTTTACTGCTAATGCGCAGAACTTTGAAACGTAGTTACCACATGCTTCAGTTTTGTACATGCGAAGTTGTCCATGAATACTGTTAGATAATGTGAGTGTACCTCCTTACATTTTGCGATATGTGTGCTCATGTCCGTGTTTTATCTCCTGAAGCACGCTTTGTGTCGAAGGCTGCAATGAAAATGTGTGCAGCTATGCATACAATACAAGTGTGTGCACATGCTCTATCGCCTTAAGCTCTTGCCAAGGAAAAAAGAATGGTTTTACCGGATGCTGTCACAGGAAGTAATTACCTACAATGTCGCCCACATGCCTGTCACTGAGTGGATGTGACATTCCACAGTAGAGCAAGAGAGTGCATTTGACACCTGATTGCAGTTACATCCCGATAAGGACAGGTGCAAAAAGCCTATGCTCAGAAACTTCAATACGTGTTAAAGAATCCTGGGTGGTTGATATACGTACAGTATGAGCACAACCAATATGGTTTGTTTCATTGTCCAGTTGCTGCTACAAGGTGATTGCATGATGGAAGCCTATCGTTGTAATCATAAGGCAGCATAGTGTCAACATGGTATTTTGGTCATTGCTAAATATATGTGAAGTTATCTCATTATAATCGGTGGAAAAGGCTCAACAGCAAAATAAAGTTTGTAAATGTCAACTTCTAGTCAATCTGTCTTGTGGGTGTCATATGTGTTGAAACTTCATGCCAAGCTATCTTCCTTTTCACTGGTGTTCTGCATAATTTAGAATAATTACGTGTATATTATCATACACAACAAGAAACGAGAAATGTGTGGTAGGATAGGCAAGAAAAATATTCAGCTGAAGGGAAAATAATTGTAGAAGGCGCTACATAGAGTGAAATTGTTGTCACTGTGCACCTCTAAAGGACATTGCGCAATTAGCAGTATGAACATGTGGCCAAAAAAGTGTCCACGTTTGTCATGAAACATTGCGGCAGCACGGCAGGCCCAAACCAGCTGTGACCTAATATCCAGCCATCCAAAGCACCTGGCATTTTATTGTGCAGTTTATCTGAAACACATGGACTTGCGACACGCAAGTTTTTTAACCTACGCAGGGCTGGTTCTTTCATTAGCACAAGCTTACTGCAAAACGTATGAAAGAGTAAAAAGATGGAAAAAAACAAAAAATAATCCCACAGCTGCCTGAAAATTTTCCCAACCAGCTTCCGACAAGCTCGGTTCAGATCAACTATGTTCTAAAGGCCAGGCAATTGTTCTCCATTAAAGAATGATCACGTTTTATTTGAGAGTGAATGAAAACCAAGTCCGCCCATGTTTGAACAGTTTCTCGGAAGAAAGGAGGTACCCGAAATGAGCGTGAATTCTCCGAAATGCATGACTTTGTCAAAGCTCCTTTTCATTCATTTAATTAAAGAAAAAAAAAACAACCTTGGTCTTGATTTTCTGTGCTAATCTGTATGCTTCTCTCTGAGGGAGTGTAAACAATTTTGGATATTTAAAATTTCACTAGCGGGCATATTTGTCATTCTTATAATTATAGTTGACTTGTGTAAATGCAGTTTCATTAATGATGAAGGTTTAATCTGAATTATTAAGAGTCTGAAGCGTTCAGCTTCACAAATTGTCCTGAGACAAATTTGTGAATTATTCTGCAAGCAAAATGGACATGCCATACAACATCACGCAAAGTATACGAAGGAAATCGCTGAGGGGGTAGGGAAAGTCTCGGTACAATATTATCTCTCTTATCAAAGCCACGATTGTGCTAAACAGGTTGCAGATAGACAGTGGAGCCAGCCAGTGCATGTAACACGATCGTAAATATCTTGACAATTTCTGTACTATTTCCTACCATCAAGCGTTTTTAGCCACATTACTGCACAGCAAGCAGCCAGTAAGTCCAAATTAATCAAAAGCCTTGTTTTAATGATGTTTAAAAAGAATTGTTGGAAAACTAATCAATGAGCGAACCAAAATTATGAACTTTGCTTAACTAGATCTGTAGTGTTCTGTATTTGAATAGCCTCAAGTCTGGTGGACGTATTTTTCTGTATTCATTTCTTTTTTTTTCTTCGTCTCCCTTGAAGAGAAAGAGGCTATGCATAGACACTATGGTTTGATGGAAATGAAATATTTGACTGTTCTAGACAGATGATCTCGCTCTGGAATATGTTATTAATGCATGGTATTAGGTCCCGAGTGTGCAGCATTATGTGGCTAGGAAGACAGTCATTTGGTGGGCCCTCTTTAACGAAGAGCACTCTTCAGCTTTCTTGTGTCAGCATCCTCTAGCAGCGTGGATTACTCTGTGACCCATCAGAGATATGTAATATCGCTCTGGCAAAAGATACGGTGAGAGATAACGTGAAAAGCTCGAGAGGGTTTCTAAAGGACAATGTGAGAACCGATAACACTCGTATCACGGCTGCTTCTCTGTCCTGTCCTGGATCAGCACTCCTCTGCGCTCTACACTCCGTGCTCTTGTGCAAAGGAATACGAGCGATCACAGCTGTGGAATGCAGCTGCTGAAGTGTTCAAGCTGGCTATGTGTCCACAGGCTGGGTTTCCTGGAACGGAAAACCCTCCTGAACACCGTCAAACTGTAGATTGACACGTGGTTTGGAAGGATGGTGCGAAGAAGGCACATAAAAGCTAAGGCAAATTCAATACATTTTCAGAGAGCATAGAAAGGCCTTGTTTTAAAAGTGAAGGTTCAGAGGAGTGTCCATATGAAATTTTACATTTGAAGTGCGAGCAAATCCGTCGTTAACGACTAGCGAGAAGGGGGCATTTTTAATGCTGAAACTTCGTAGCAGTCTGTAGTGTCATACGTTCCCACACCAATTAGCCTGAATTAAGCCATTCTGCAGTTCTTTCAGGAGGGCGGGAAGGCGGGGAAACTCATGTTTTGTGGTTTGACTATGTTTGCTCTTGGGGGGGGCATAGGAGGGGCAGGCGAAAATATTAGGGGGGCTCCAGCCCCTCCGTGCCCCCCGCTGGCGTCGCCCCTGCCATTCTGTGCATTCCACTTCTAGTCATGAGGTTAGGGGTTTGATTTGCAGGTGCTATGACCGCATACTGACAGAGGCAAATTTAATAGGTACATATTATAAATCGCCAGGTGGTTTAAGTTAATCAGAAGCTGCTCATTGCTGCATCGGTCATAACACATGTATTGCTTTGGGATGTTAAGCTCCACAATTCACTCAAACCATTCTACATTTTAACGACAATTACTTGAATAAACAGTAACAATGTAAACCCAAGCTTCATGTAAACAAAGCATCATTGAAGAGCCATAAATTATGAATGTTATGTGCTCACAATTGCAAAGGTGTCAGCTACGTATTTTTGTTGCAAAAGCAAACTTTATCCGGCTTGCACTTTGTACAGATGGCAGGAAGCTGGCTTCCGTTTTGTTCGTGATAGCTCTGTTTGCGTGCACCTAAAGGGTTTTCTTCTGCACTGTTCGAAAAAAAAAAATAATAATGATCTTCCATTTGTATGTGTTGTGCAACAATGTAAATCAACACTATGACAAATCATTACAGATCTATATTTGTGAAGTTATTGCAAACAACCTTTTGCTCTCAAGCTGCACATGTGGTGTCTGCCGCGTAAGCGGAAGCTTCTAAATAATTTACAAGCACTAAATCTTTTGCTACAACAGAATGTACATAAAATGCGATATGACACAAGTGTAAGTTCTTCATGGGACCAATTAGTTCCAGGCTCTGGGAGATTTATGGAATTGTAAAAGTCATTCACAAGTGTTTAACTGTGATGAAAGTGCCCATGCAGCATGGGCAAAGTAACGTACTGAGAGGTAAACAAAGATTAGGAAATCAAATAACCTGTAAATATCAATGTGCTTTGTGCCTGTCTCATTTCATAAACTTCCTCTGGATACTGAAATATCATAGTGCATTAGTTGGTCAAGCAACTATCACCTGCCTTTAAGGCCAGGTAGTCATTATTGAGAACGTTCTGTTCATTGTTCCGTTTTGCAGGATAGAAGTACGTATAATAGCAGTTTCACAGGACCACTTTTCATTGTGATCAGGGCCAATATAAATTGGATTTCTTGATCATGATCAACAGTGGTTCGCTGCTACATGGTCTGAACTAATCCGTAGCAAATGTGGCCCAGATGTCAGCAAAATTGTGGATGTGGGAGCCAGGCCTGCAATCGTCTTGATCCCAGTCATTCATGATCACGATTAAAAGTGGGCATGTAGCAGCACTCGATGCTGATTAAGCCTAGTCGAGATTGGCCCTGATTGCATTCGAAAGTGCCCGAAAGGGCACCGGTATAAGTTGCAGAACTAGAACACGTACTTTTGCTTTTTTCTTATTTTATTGCAATAAGGCTTGCCCTAAAGGCATAATAACACTTCGTGCATATGTGTATTAGACTGTGTGCTGTAAGGCCTGTGCTGTGTATGAATTGAAGCAGTGTCTTGTGGAATCCGTTATCATGTGTCCAGCAGTCATAGCTGGTCATGGCACTGTAGCAAAGGTGAGCTTGCAGTAGGAGATGGAAACATTCCGATATTAAGTCTTGTCATGTCCGTACTTAGGTGGTGTGCATCTGCTTTCATCACTTAGACAGAGTAGTATGCCACTTGTAGCACTTTCTGTGATATCTGCACTATTCCGACACTTGAAATTTATTTAGGATTGTACTTAATTTTTTCACACACAGCTGCTTGAAATCATGCTTTAGAGTTATGCAGGTAATTAAAAAAATATATTCCTCTTTGTGTTCTTAAAGTTTTTGGCTGCAACTTAGAGGACTAAAGTGTTGTATGTGTCATCTAATCTTCTTGCCTCATCATCAGCTGACTCTCATCTTGTTCTGGTTGGCCACAGGCGATACGGTGTTCATCCATGGAGCGGCGGCCACTCCCCGAGGCCTCATACCCGCCATGGTGGAACACGGAAAGAAGTCCGGTCTCAAGAACGTCACCGTCTGCCACATTCACACTGAGGGTGCTGCGGAATACAACCAGCCAGACTGCCAGGGTGAGTTGGCACTCTTATGGTTGTGTGAAGTGGAATGGTTGTTCACCCGTTGTGGTGCCTTTGGCTGTAGTTGCCTTGCTAAGCGCGAGGGTGTGGGCTTGATTCCCAGCCTTAGTGGCTGCATTTCTGTGGGGCAATCTGCGGCAACACCACCCGTGTACTTAGATTTAGGTGTATGTTAAACGCCAGATGGACTGAAGTAATTTGGAGTGCCCAACTACGATGTGCCTCATAATCATATCATGGCTCTGGTTTGTAAAACTTTAGGATATTTACTTTTTAAACAACAGCGTTCACTGCCTTCAGTATTGACTTTACGATTAGCATGTGATGCTTTAGTTGTGTTGGAACTTTGTCAGGCTTCAGCAAAATTTTTATGGTCGGGAGAACATGAACTAGACTAGGTATACTAAAGAACAGTGATTTGGGCGAGTTGGTTAATGTGCATTTTTGAAGAGTTTGCAGCGCTCGTGTGCATCCTTCTTTGCCTTCCATTCTTCACTGTGTTGCCTTTTCTTCAGCACTTAGTGCTTGTGTTGCAAACTCTTTAAAAATAGGTATACTAAATTTGTTAGTAATGTGGATTGCGCAAAAATGCAGACTAGAAGGCCTTGCAACAGTCACTACGTGATCAGATGTTTTCATCATTTCATTTTGCATTCCATATTCATATAGTTATGCTTGTTTGCTTTCGTCAGTTTCTGTTTCGGTGCTTTTACAAATTCTGGGAAAATCACACCACATAGTTACAGATTGGAAGCAACTATTTGTTATATAGAAATGCTTATTGATGATTCGTTTTCATAAGCAGGATGCAATTAACTAGCCCTGCCTGGGAAAAAGGGAATTTTGATATTGTATTCTGCTCAGTGCTATTTGATCAATTAACAAGCACTTTTGTAAAAGAAACTTAATTAAGAAGGATTTATTACGCGACATGAAGCTGGAGAAAGTAAACTACATAGTGGCTTAATAATAGCCCACTTGCTTCTATTCATTCATGTGTCATGGTGGTGACATTCTGGTGAGGGTAGAATGCAAAGATACCTTAGATTTCCATGTACGCGTTAGGAGCCACAGCGGTCGATATAAGATGGCACCCTCCACTACAACACCCCTCATATTCCAGGTGTACATTCTGGATGCAATATCCCGTCAGTTTTACACTTGTCCTAGTGAAAATATAGCGACAAAACTTTTGCGAAATTGGTCCTACATGAAATCGAACAAACTTTTTCTTTTTGATTAAGTGTTTTGCATTGTGGCAGAACAATCCTCTCACATTTGAAAGTCACAGAGTTGTAGAATTTCATCAAGAAACAAAATAACCATAAGCGCAAAAAAAAAGGGAGACAATTTTTACAGCCCTCCGTTTCCGATTGCCGTTACCAGTGAAAGTGATTCTCGTGCAGTGTAGCTCGGTTGTAAACAGTCCAAAGTTAACCGGTGTTTGCGAATCGCTTCTTTGTGCATTGCACAGAGAACAGCTGCTAAACAACCTGCGCGCGTCAGAGGGTTGTGAAACCCCCTCCCTCCCCATCAGTGTCTGTCTGTGTCTTGGGAGTCTAGTGACGCAAGTGTTTGCCGGCAGACATGCCAGCCCGATTTGCTGAAATGGAACGCCACCCCACTGGGTGAGAAGAAATGAATGATGGCAGAACCACAGGAACACTCAAAGCTCAACAAACACACAAACAAACAGAAAGACGAATGAAATAAGTGGCTGTGCTAAACATAGCACCAGGTGGAGCTAGGACAGGGCCACACACTGCATTTAAGAAAGGTAAAAGTACAGGATTAAAAAAAAAGAAAAAAAAACAAACAGGAAGTGGGTATGGAGGAAAGCCACGTTGGAGGCAGGCCAGGTTGCAGTGGATGTACTTGCGTCAGTTGGCGTTGTGAAATTGTTGTGCACTCGTGCATTTTTTAACAGCATGGCATTTGTGCGCTGAGTCTTTGCTTTGTGTTTTTATACAAATGTTTCGTGAAGAATCTGGCTGCGACATTGATTCGTAAAACGCTTGAAACAATGAACGGAATGGTATTTGCATTTCTTCTTTCAGCGTATGTCAGAGTTTGGAAAATATATGACAATGTATAGCGTGTATATTGTCTAACAATGTGTACTAACCGGCAATTACATCCCCTATTGACTTCAAGCATGCACCCTTATACTGCCGAGAAACATTTTATATTTGCTCAGTTAGAGGGTAGTCGTATCTGTGTTAATGTGTGAATGTTCAACTATAATGATGTTTTTCACTGGTTGAGTGAAGAGTACTATTAAAGCATAGAATGCCGGAAGTCAGCGACTCACATAAAGTGCAGAAAAAAAGGGGGGATAGTGCACTACTCGCTCTGTTGTGAATTTGACAGTGTTGTGCTAGAGGAAGCAGCTGGCTGTGGCTCAGGTATTTCTGTGAAGGGGACTGATGGATTATGTAGCAGTGGGAATTCAGCATGTTTATGAACAGGAACACTGTATTCATGCGCCTGTTGTTCTAAGCAGGCAGACGCACAAGTGTTCGACTTGTGTGATCACACTTTTTTTGCGTGTGTGTAAAAATTGAAGGGATGTTACTGCAGAATCACTGCCCTCACACTAAAATTCTGGTCTCGTGACGTGCAATATATTACATTTGTTAAAGCGTTTCTTTGCCCGACATGACGCCTGTATAGGGAATTTTTCTGAAGTTTCAAGCAGTGGCATTCCTCTGTGGTAGAATACTTTACTGCCATGCAGAATGCCTGGGTTCGATTCCAGCTCAAATCTCAGAGACAACGATGCACCACCTGTCGGTACCATGAAAAAGTGCCGTGCCAACTTGCACGCCGCAGCCCTGCCGATGCAGACACCTTTCCCTCTAGCCACTATATAGCCGGCAACTTGTAGGGCTTGTTTTGCACTGAAATATTCTTTTACAGTCCACTTTTCATATATGTGTAGGTATAGTAGACCCTCTACTTCTATTTTTCGCTGAAAACTGCAAATTGTTGGGTGACCCGGTCATGGCTCCTTTAAGTTCGGTCTCTAGAACCTTGGCATCAAATTGTAAATTTCACGCATTTATAGACAGTTGATCATAATGTGTGTCACAAAGGGTTAATAAAAGCAGAGACAGACAGCATAGAAACAATTACCGCAAAGTCTACTCGGTTCCTCGCTGCGCAGGCATCTTCCGGAGCATGTCGTTCTTCGTCGGGGCCAACTGCCGGGAGGCCATCAATGCTGGCCGGGCTGACTTCGTGCCCATCTTTCTTAGCGAAATTCCCCAAGTGTTCCACCGTGGCGTGCTTCCAGTCGATGTCGCCATGGTGCAAGTGACGCCGCCAGACATCCACGGCTACTGCAGCTTGGGCACCAGTGTCGACTGTGCACGGGCAGCGCTCACCCATGCCAAGTACATAATTGGTACGTAAGCAACTATGGCTGGTAGGCATGTCCATTATGTGGTATTTTTGTTTTCTTTGACAATGTAGTGCCAACCACCTTGTAAGCATAACTATTTGTAGTAATCCCACAAGCACGAGAATGTAAAGGACGGGGTGAGGGAAAGGAGCCATAAACTTAATGGGGTACTGACATGAAAAGTATTATTCGCTTTTTTGCATCAAATGAAAGGCCAAGTCCTGAAAAGCCTAGAAAATATACAGTGGCAAGTGTGAGTGCACCCTGAAAAAGTAATTACAGTATGTTAGTAAAAGCTAGTTTCGGTTCCTACTGTACCCCAACGCCTCAACACTGTACGAGCTTTTTATTACGCGACTGTGCAAGATGCAACGTCTCCATGGCCGCTTGGCTATGTGGCTCCATTGGTGGTGTACAAGCAACCATTTTCAATGTTTGGTACCTGACGTCATAACTAGCCATACTGGTGCGCGAGGTCAGCAGAATTGACACTGCAGCCTGACACCATGATAGTGTTGATGTCAGTGGGTGCACCGTGCGAATATTGACTTTAATGTCAAAATAAAATGTCTTATCAGCATTTACTGAGCTTCACACTTGTGCACAGCCGTCCCTGTATATGGGAGATTTGTATGGCAGAGTAAACTCACCTTCGAAAATTCATGTCAGTGCCCCTTTAACATGCTCTTCTCCAGTCACATGCAGGGAACAGTAGCACTTGCAACACACATATTTACGCCACACCTTGCTGCTGCTTTTCTTCAGTGCTTGCACACTTGTTAGGGTGCAGTCTCAACCAGTAAACCTTGTCTCTGCTTCTTCACCCTCTTTACAAATTTTTAGGTTAATGAATACAAGTGTTTGGAGATGCGAACTCGATTGTACCCACTTCGTGTATTGTACGCCTGGCAGTTTGTGGCCCCCAATGCTTGGGGCATCACATCCTAGACATCCGTATTCTTTCCTGTGTTGCGTGTTTGAGATTGACGAATATCTAATGATACATTATAAACTCGTTATTCCATTTTTGCCCGTTTTTAATGGGCGTTGCTCATTGCCTGATGCGTAGGCTGGCCTTTCTGAGACTTCACTCCTTGTATCGTCTCTTTGCCACCTTGCAGGGCAGGTGAACGAGCACATGCCGCGCACCTGGGGTGACGGAAACATCCACATCTCGCATTTCGACGCCCTCGTGAAGCACGACGCCAAGCTGCCCGAACACAAGCCAGCCAATTTGACCGATGTGGAGAAGCAGATCGGCAAGAACATTGCCGACAACCTGGTCGAAAACGGCGCTACGCTGCAGCTCGGTGAGTGGATGCAGCCTTGTGACAGACTGTTAAAGGGAACACTTGTGTGCTGGACATGTCCGGATTTCACTCTTTTACCAAAGCATAGCAACTGTGGGGGAGCACGTGCGCCCATTTCCTTTCCTTAAGGCTGGCGCGATCGCGAACTGACGGCGGGAGCCGGGGGACCACTAGGAGAGGAGCACCGTCGCCCTTTCCGGACAACCCCTTCTTTCCCGCCACTCCGCGCGCCAATCCTCGCTTCCCGGCTCGCGGGAAAGGGAACTTGCCCTGCGAGAGAATCAACCCTCGCGGTGGGGAGGGACACGGGAGGTGAACAAAACTGCCGACGAGGCAGAGAGACGGTCTCTCGTGCCCTGCTGACCTGCGAAGTAACACCTCACCGCCCCGAGACCCGCCAGCCGATCATCGACCGAAGGTGTAAGCGTTACCCTTTGTTTTCTACGAGAGCGGACTGTCCCTCTACGCGACCTTTACGCGTTATTGCTAGCGTAGCAATAAAGTGTTGTTTGTTATTCTAGCCTGTTGCCTTATTCGCCCGAACCCGTCGTAGCTGCGATGACGCGCGCTACGGGAAGGGGACGTTGACACGGTACGACTATTTGCGGCTGGGACCGGAGCTAGGCTTCTGCACCAGCCGTGCGTAGAGCGGACCCCCTCACAACATAGGCTTGCGTAAGACCACTGATGATTGACAGTCCAGACTCATTTTGACAGACTTGTGCACTGCACAACCAATGTTTCAAGATCCACTTGCAATCAGGGGGCCAGCAGTATGAAAGTTGCTCGTTAGAGTGTTCCCTTTTAAAAGTGGACCATACTGTACATACTGGAGGAAACTCTGGTGCTAGCATTTGTGGGCACTGCGGGCGAGGTAATTCAGCCAGCACGAAAATGATGGTCAGTGTACAAAGGTGTACCTTAACTTCTGTCTCTGTGGCTTCACTCGGCATTGCAATTGCAAATTCGACCAATTTCGAGGACATGTTAGGAAGTATTTTGCCTTCTGTGTTTACAGTTTCTTATAATCGGCACTCTGCCTACAGGTTGTTGCACATCTTGCCCTATTGTTTTCAGTGCCAGTTGTGTCGAGACCGAGAGTAACCCTACGGATCAAAAAAGTTGGTGCTTTTTTGTTTTATTTTTGTTATAATGTTTTCAAAACCCAACCTTCCACATGCCAGGTATCGGGTCAATTCCGGACGCTGTGTTGAGCTGCCTAAAGGGCCACAAGGACTTGGGAATCCACTCGGAGATGTTCAGTGACGGTGTGGTCGACCTGGTGGAAGAGGGCTGCATCACCAACAACAAGAAGGTCATTGAGAAGGGCAAGATCGTGGGCAGCTTCTGCATTGGAACCCAGAAGCTGTTCGACTTCATGAACTGCAATGCTGGGCTTGGTTAGTGTAGCATATCTTGTCTTTTGATATGTCCGCCCACCCCCCCTCTATATTGTTGTTTTACTTTTCAAAGCGGCCCAAACATGCTAGCCTCTTGCTACAATTGTGCTAAATCTCTGAATTCTAAGCAAGCTTGCCCTTTGTCGGTGGTAGAGATTCCTTCACTCGAATTATTCTGTGCAATAACGAATGATGCCTAACTAGCCATGTCCAGAATTAGCTAACTGTGCCGTCAAGAGATGTTGCTGCGGTGGCCCAGCAGTTACGGTGCTCGGCTGATTACCCGAAAGTAACGGGTTTGATCGCGATTGCAGTGGTCGCATCTCGATGGAGGCAAAATGCAAGAAGGCAGTGTATTGAGCAGAACCCCATTTGGTTGAAATTATCCAGATCCTCTGCTATGGCGTCTCTCGTAGCCCGAGTCGCCTTTGAGACATTCGGCCCCATTAACCAACCAAACAACCATCAAGAGATGACAAGCCTCATTCCTACATGCAGCATATCTGGCATCGTCATATGATGATTATAATCTCTTTCCCTGTGCAAAGTAGTACTACGTCAGCTAAACTCCGATATCGGTGCTAGACAGCTGTGGCGCTGTCCTCATCATACTTACGCCACCGGTGGAGCATGCATTAAACGCATGCGTGCGAAAATGCTCGTGGTTTCCCTCAAGCATTTATGTAGTGCTTGCTTCCAGTACATTGACAAGATTCTTTGTTTTGAAAAACAAAGACAGCAAGTCATTCAGGTCTTTGATGTGTCCATCTGTGCAAACAAATTCTTATCTGCAGTGATGCTGGACGTTTCCTACGTCAACAACCCTCAAATCATCTGCCAGAACCCCAAGGTCACTGCCATCAACTCCTGCATCGAAGTTGACATCACTGGCCAGGTCGTGTCGGATTCTATTGGCACAAGAATTTACTCAGGTAAGCATTTTAGAGGAATGGTAAACTTGAGCATCTGCAGTTGAACTGAGACTTCTGAGCAGACATTCTAGCAGGAGTCCTTTGACACCACACAAGTGCTAAGAAAATGTGCACATGAAAGACAAATTTTTGAGGCAGTCTGGAGACTGATAACTGTGCAAGCACACCTGCTACATCTTTAACAGAAAAAGAAATATGGTATCTCTACAAGCCGTCTGTGATACTCGTACGTAGTCATGCCCATCGTTTTTGTTTCACATGTATGATGCAGTTCTTAGATATTTGCTTCAATTGTGTTCCCAAAGTGGAAAGTTCGCCTATATCCCCCCTTTAAACTGTTGTCTTTCTTGCGCTAGAAAACATGAATCTTAACAGAACGGAACTCATTACCCTTACAGCTCATACAGAATTGTCAACTCCACAATAAAAAGTTTTAAAGTGGGCTGCTCTGTTATGATCGGCGAGCTACATTCTGGTTGTGTCGTGCATTTTATTTTGCCAACAATACACTCAAGCATGCCAATTTTGTACCTGCCAAATCTGTGCTGCCTTAGGTTAGCACGATCAGTTTTTAATAATTTTTGAAGGTACTGCCAAATGTCCACATTTCATCACATCATTTTTCAAAAAGACTTTTGAGATTTTCAATTTATGCAATTCACTTTTCTTGGAAAAAGATATTGTAGTCAAGGTACAGACATTATCAAAAGTTTGCAGGATCCAAGACAAAGCAGAACATTTCCACAGCCTAGAATTCAGGTTCACAACTTGCAGCAGTATGTGCACACAGCATAGTCTTTTTGTGGCTTTACCAATGAGTGTCAACTACTGCTCAAATATTGCTGAGAACTATATATACAGGATGTATCAACTGTACACATGGCTTGAAATGCGAAAATTTAGGGCTGTGTAATGCACATGCTTTTTTGTTTCCAGGGTCTACAGTTCTGTGTCATTTCAGCAAAATTTTGACTGGAACACTCACATGAGAGCCAACATTACGTTTTGTGGCAAGATTTGCAGCGACATGATGTGGTTCTCATGAGCAATTACTCATAGTAGTCATTATACAAAAAAATAAATAATAAGTTGCATTTAAATCCAGGAGTACAGGCACATATACAGGCACAGAGTCAAGATAGCTGACCAACGCTTTCTCATCTGTCAAGCTTGCCTCTCTAGATCTTCATAATTCTTTACCTTTCTAAAAAGACATTTTTGCTTGTTTGATCCTATGGCCAATAAATTCTTGGTGCTATTGTCTAGAAACAAGGACAGCGATGTGCATTCACATATAAATTTCTAAAAAATCTCAAAATCTCGCAGGTTTCGGTGGGCAGCTGGACTTCCTGCGAGGAGCGGCCATCTGCCAAGATGGAAAGGGCAAGCCCATTCTGGCCATGCCTTCCGTGTCCGCCAAGGGAGTCAGCAAGATCTGCACCTACATCAAGCAGGGTGCGGGTGTCGTCACAACTCGCGGACACGTTCACTACATCGTTACGGAACATGGGATTGCCTCGCTCTTCGGAAAGAGCATCCGCCAGCGGGCTCATGCCCTCATCAACATAGCGCACCCCGACCACAGGGAAACGCTGGAGAAGGAAGCCTTTGAAAGGCTCAAGTGCATGCCATCTCCGTAGAGCTTTTGTTCACCCTGTTTGGTAGAGGCACCCGTACTTCATTTTTTTACAGCATCGTTCCGTGTTTTGAGATTTTTCGGTTCGCATTCGGCCGCAGGCAGCATTCGTAGGATATGTCTAAGAAGGGGGAATCTGTGTATAGGTTTTCTTCTTTTTTTAGTGCATAGCATGTTTAACTTGACAACATTCTCTGCACGGTTAGAAAAAGCCCATTCAGTGGGGGCTGTGGCTCACGAATAGTTTTTTTTAACGCGTTTATCATTACAGGCATTGCACTGCACCAAATGAGCATTGTTAAGGGCAGTTGGCTTCGTCAAACGATCAGGCTGCTTGCAACACTGCCATTTCCAGTCAAGAGAGAGAAAGCTGGATGGAGCTGTTTCACAGTTTGGCTAGAAGATCCCGACGACAATGTGCTCTCATAGGCCACCGAACCACTCGACGGAACTATCCGTTTGAGACGGCCGCAGAAATGTATTGTTCTTTTGCGCGTTTGTCATTGCTAGCGAGTCATACGAGTTTGCCGTATTGTTAGCGACACTGCATTTCACCAGTCTTCCAAGCTGCATGAACCGTCTCCATCAAGCTAATTGACCAGAGGCTCGTGATACTTGATGAAGTATCGAAGCGCAGCATGCTCTTTCCTCTCCTCCCCCAGACTTGCTTATGTATAGTTCATGCCTCCTTTCTCAAGTCCTACAGTCATCACACGCCTGGTGCAGCTCTAGCACCACAAGCAACGTAAACATTGTGTCGCATTAGGTGCAAGACCGCACCGTTTCAATCTCGGAAGAAAGCGCTTCAAGCGCAACGCTTTCTCCTTTTATTCGGAGGACAAGTTTTTTGCTTCCTTCTCAGACCTGTGTATACGACGAGTCGGGAAAAAGTGAAAAAGTATATTCTGTTAATGAATGAAATAAAACGGCAATATTTTCCACCAGACTGACTCGGATCTTTTTTTCTTTTTAAGGGGAAGAAGTAATGAATATTTATTGTCTGCAATACACAAGTTTTACACAAACTCTTTTCCAGGTGCCCAAGTAGATATAAAATTACAGTCGCCTCGCGCACTTCACAGAATGTACACCATTGGGGGGAGGGGCAGCAAATAGGGTGGCTGCGGGACAACACTGGCCTCGGAACAAAGAAATTTGCGGGGTGGGACGGGACAACATTTTAAGTATGGGACGAAAAGATGTTCTCCTTGCCGGCTGCATTTTTTTTGTCCCGTGGCCCATGAGGCACTTGCAAAATTAACAAGTTCAGGTGGGCGTGGTCGTTTTACAGTGCCCAAGGAAAGCAACCGACAAAGAGCTTCTTCTCGGGAGACTTGTAAAGGTGTAAACAAAGCGCGGAAGAAAACAATGCTGCATTTGTTTTCGAAGGCACCTGTATAGACAATGCATAAACAGAAGGAGGTGTAAGGGAAGGCAATGGTACAGGAATACAACTCGTTTCTTTCTATTGGCTGACCCGTCCCACCAGGCTGCCAGACCCACACGGAGATGCGGGCCCTCGATGCCGGATCGCGGGGTAGAGCCGTGTCCCGGCTTGTACTATGGGAGTTATCCAGTGCGACCGAGTTGAGATTTTGGCAACCCACTTGAAAACGCTCGCAGAGGAAGAATCAATAGGGGGGGGAGACATAGTTATTTACATCGATCGGCAATAAATACACAAAAAAAGAGATTTGCAGGCACTACGGAGGCAACTCGGAAAAGATGCATAATTGAAAAAAAAAAATGAGAATGAACATTCTTGACAACTCCGAAAGGGCACGGCAGAGTTGCAGAGGATAGCGACATTTTTCAGAGAAGGTGCGCATGTCTGAACGAGCACATTTATTTACACACAGACACACACACAAAGAAACACCTTTCGCCGAAGAAGTCCCCGTGGCATTTCGAGTGTTGGTCGATCACCGACCTTGCCTTTTTTTTTTTTTTTGTCTGATCTTCTAGCTCATTGCCTCTTCGGATATAGGCGGCCAGGGACAACAGAAAAAAAAAATGAAGTGTGAAGGATGGTACGCTCTGTACAGATGCAGTTCGTATCTTTTGTGTTTGCTTGCTTTCTGGCTCCCCCCACTTCAAAAGCCGGGGAAAAAAACGGCAAGGTTGGACACCCCGCTTTTTTTTTTTTTTTTTGCTCTTGTACTGTGGCGGTTGATGACTTTTTTTTTTTTTCCATTTGCATTGTTCTTGTAGTAGTTGTAGTAGTAGTAGTAGTGATAGGGTAGCCTGTCTTTGCACTAACATTTAAAAACAAATGTTATGTGAAGAAGCAGTGTGTGTGTTTTTTTTTTTTTTTTCGAAGTGCATTCGTTTTGTTGTTGAGGGGAGAACACCCACATTTGCATACAATTGCATTCCTGGTGAGAGGCGCGACACATGGTTGGCACGCGCACTACGCGACAACGAAAGCGTGCAGCGCACATTGCAGAAGCCAGAGAAAGGTTCTTCCAGCAATTCATCAAGGCAAATAAATGAAATGAAACAATGCGGAAAACAAAACGACTTGACAGACCACCCGCTGGTACAGTGAAATGTTGCTTTTTTTTTTGTTTTCCATTCCTTCCTCTCGCAACAAGTTGGCTAATTATGTACAGGGTGCACTACCTCAAAATCTATGTTACATAAACCGCGTGGTGGCTGGCCCATGAAAATCTTGCGCAACAGAAATCAACTATGGAAATCGGTTCATCCGTTCCCTTTCGACAATAAAACCATGACAATATTAACAAAAGTACCATAAGAAGATCAAAAGCACGATAACGTGCTTTTCACAATGTCCGGCAAGTTAAACATATTTAAACCGTCGATTGCCATAAACAGTCTCGTGCCACGAGCCATAAATGGAGCGTGTATATTTCTGTTAAAAAATCTTTTTTAAGATATGCCTGATCTGCAGATGGAACACAGAGCATGCTGCTCGTTGCTTCAGACACAATGCGTAACACTAATTCGTTAACTGCACTGATCACCGCAAAGCCAGGCGTGCTGCCCAAAATGACCCATGGGCCAAGAAAAGTAAAATTTCCGTCCACCTGTCTGTAGCACAAAGGTACGAAGAAAACCCACAAAGAACGCTCTGATGTTCCCCTGCAATCTGGTAAAGAACTAATTTGACATGTTCCATGTACATCCTGAACCAATTCGGCCTTGTTCTGCGATCTGCTAGGCTCAGGTGGCCCAGCAAGCGCCAAGAAAGCAATCGGTTCTGGGTTCGTTGCCTGGACTGGAACAAATTTTTCTTTCAACTCATTCGAAGGAACCACAATATTTTCTTTTCGTCCACGAGCTTTCCTCCAGAAAGCAGGCCGCCACTGAAATGACTTGCCGTGTACAAACCAACTGCATTTGACAACTCTGAATTTAAAAAAATAAAATGCCAGCCACTACTATTCGAACCTCCACCAAAATCTTACAAGAACACTCGCGCACGTACATACATGGCACCAGAAGAATTACTTTTGCACAAATGTGAAACAAGCGGTCTGAACACACACACGCAACTTTAGAAAAACACAGCCAAGGTGAAAAGAGAAGGAAAAAAAAAAAAACCTTTAAATTACCTATCATACCACAACTGCTGCTTGTTTGTGGCTCCTTTTTTCCGACTCTTGTCGGGCTACCATGTTAAAAGGAAAAGGAACACAAAGAGGGGGGGAGCAATTGCATGTGAAAACTTAACACATCCATGGTCCTAGACGCTGGGTCAGGCTAATAATAAAAAACCATTTGCGATGGCTGGCGGCACAAGTTCGTAGGAGGAATAGTAAAACGCCGCAACACCGAGCGTCTTTGTAGCCTTGCGAGAAAGGAAAAGGCGGGTTTCTCTTTCTTGACTAGTAAAAAACCTCTACGTGCAAAGTGCCTAAAAAAAAAATGATACACCTCTGCAAAATGAGGTGCTGTGCTGATGGCCACTTCTCACATAAAAACGAGCTCTGTACGCAATTATATATATATAAAAACCAAACAATTAAAAGGTAATGCTTTCAAAAAGGGGGGAATAGTAAACACTATACAGGACAAGTTCGGTACCTACACACAAAAGAGAGCCAAATGTCTTTTTTTTTCACATAAAAAAAAAAACAATGTAAACGAAACACACATATACATTATAACACATCTGTGTTTGTGTACATCACATGCATGTAGAAAATAACTTTTACGAGAGAATAAAACGCGCCACCTTCATTTCTTTCTTCCTTTTGGGTTTCGAGGAATGACTCGGCTTGCCTCTGTCGCGAAGAAACGTAGGTCCTTGCCAGGGCAAGGCAGACTCAAGGACACACAGCAGGCTGGGATGACACGACGTCCATTTTGTCCTCGCGGGGGTTTGCAGGAAGGGAGGAGGAGTCAAAAATGCCATCGCAAAAAGGGAGTCGGGTGAAGATCGTTGTAGCAGCGGAAGCTGCAGTTTGCAAACACACACACGCACACACTGCCGCCGTGGGCGGAGCATTTTAAGAAGCGCCTCCCTTTGCATCTCGTCACACAGCCCGCTCTCTCCGAAACCGTGGTAAAACCGGTGCTTACTGACTTGGGAGACCCGAGAACACGAGAAGGAGCAGACCAGTGCTGAGAGTCGACATGAGGCGTAACTGTTTTTGTAATGTCTATGCTACAGTACATCGCTTTTTGTCTTTTGTCTAATGACATTGTCTCACTGGCCAGAGAAAATCATAATGACAATCACTGGCAGCTTAAAGGGACCGACAACTGATTTTTCTCAACCAATTTTTTTACGACGTAACAGAAAGCTCACCCTTTGCAGTGTTTGTAGCTGCAGTAGTTAATCCCAAAAGCACGTAGTTATTTTACAAGCAGTATTTTTCGATCTGAAAGGATCTAAACACAGATGCAGCTTTCCTCCAGCAACGCTGAGAATTGATAGCGATGCCGCCAGCCCTTTTCGCGATTTGTGAAAGCTATCATTCTGCTTTCGCAGGAGTTCCTGTAACTATGCTTAACCACCTTTATTTATAGCTTTTCAACTATTTTTGAAAATAACAAGCTGTTACAATGAGATGATGTGGCATTATACACCTTCCCTGCATTTGTACCGCGTTGTGTGTGCATGCGTCCAAGGTTTCCTGCGCCTATGTCATGGGTGGCTTATCCCGGCATCGTTACTCTCTCGATGCACGAGCCAAGCCAAGTCATCGAAAACGTCACTACACATATGCGCGGCCACGCTGAGTAGCAGCGCGCATCATTTCTGAGACGAGGTGTAGGTAGCAAAACTATGTCGCTCCAAAATCTTAGCGACCTGGAAACTGCGCGCACGATGATTGCATGAGCATGCTGAAAAGTTGCTCAAGACGCGCTGACGAGCACGGGATCATTACGTCACGCAAAGGCAGCGCCACTTCAATGCATACTACTAACGCAGACCTATATGTACATTTTTATGGAGCAATATCTTTTAATATAAAGAAACGAACAATATTTCAATACTAAAAAAAAAAAATCGTCGACCGCGTACAGCAATCAACGGTCACGTGGCCACCTTCATTGGATCATTCATGTTTTTGCCGCCAGAGGCGCCACAGGTAATTTTTCGCTACTTTCAATTAAGAAATAAAAATATAAATCCATCTCTCACGAAAAAAAGCAGGGTTGGTTTGAGTCAATGCAACGGACAATCTTTGCATCAGTGGAGTCAACTCATTTCATATTCTGGGCAGTTGTCGGGCCCTTTAAGTCCTGCCTTTTGAGGCCGATAACGTGCTATCCAGGAAGGTTCACCAGGTACACATAAAAGAAACCTATAACGCAGCTGTGGTAGCGCGGGATACAAATGCACCGCTGAGTTTGCGGCAGACTTCTGGTGAATCGATTCACACAGCTGAGTTTTCATCGAGGTGCTGTCAGCACGAGGAAGCTCAATTATACAGTTTTGTGGCTCCCACCTGTGGCTGTGTTAAACCTTTGCCTCCTGCAGATGAGCTCAACACGCCCGAAACAAAAATATTGTTTTGAACACGTGGGCATGCTGAGATTATCTACAGGAGGCAAAGGGTTAAGAAAGTCGCAAGTGGCTCCACCTGAGACTGTTGTATCCGCACCGGAAGCAGTCACCGGAACAAAGGGACGAGAGGCACGCTGGGATGGTAGCCCTTCTGCCTTTTCACGCATAAAAAAAATAGTTTTGATTACATTTCTTGTGTCTATACCTTGAATTTGGCAGCATCATGCCATGGCAACTGCGCCACCAGAGCAGGTGAAGAGCTTGCTTCACAGCCGATCATAAAGACGATTTCATTGCCTGTACCAAGCACTCCGAGCAACCTCCCTTGCACGCGGCGGCTGCATTTTTGATGGAGGCGAAAATGCTTGAGGCCCGTGTATTTAGATTTATGTGCACATTGAAGCACCCCAGGTGGTCAAAATTCCCAGACCACTACACTATGCCTCATATCGTGGCTTTGGGACGTTAAGCCTCCAAAATTATTATTATTATTACCTCCCTTGCGGTTGAAACTCCCATTGCGGTAAACACGTAACCAGGAGGGCGTGCCTGCGTAACCAGGAAGATTATCCACGTGCAGCCCGGTTCATAAGATGTGCTTAACTATCCAGAAATTTGAAGCTGGGAGCTCAGCACTAGTCTGACAGCTTCTTGTGCCCTCCGCCCAGTTAATACGTGCTGGTTTACCACAGCGTGACACCAAACTTCACCAAGGCCACACCTTTGCCCCTCTCTCTCTCGAGCTTGGGCTGCCACATTGTGTCGGTGGAGGACGGGGAGCTGGCGAGGAGGTAGGGGTGGGGTGGGGGTGGGAAGACCGGCCAGGAGACGGCCGTCTCTTTGACGGCGATTGCACGTCCCGTGCCGCCGGCCTCCGCAGCCGCGGCGACAATGATGGGTCGGGCCAGGCGAGAGAACACCACCACGGGAAGGGGAAAGGCTTCTCGGGAACCGTTGCGAAGGAGGGTAGCGTCGTGGGCGGCGGCGGTGGCCGCACGGCCGACGACGTCTGCTGCACCGTCTGCTCAGTTGATAGGCGGCCGGCCACCGCGAGCAGCCTCCTCCAGTGTCCTGAGCTTCAGCTCCCGCTCCCGCTGCTGCTGTTGGCTGCAGCGACGAGCCGTGGCACTACAGTCACTGGACAAGTCTTGCCTTGGGACTGTGGGGCGCCACCTGACAACCCCGGGAGACGACAAATCACTGGCACACCACCGCCGCGGCGAGACAACACACGGATCCCCACCTTGCCCCGTTACACTAGGTTGCCATCCCTCCGTGCGATACTACTGCCTTGTCATTTGCACAATGCCGAAAAGCTTAACTTGAACAGTAATTACAATGACATGAAAGATTGACAGGGATGTCCCACTGACCTTCAGGCGCAAGTATTGCTCTAATACGCCTGGGTATGTACACTCATGCCCGATATGAGTTGCAACATGCTGCCTGTGGTTGAAGCAACACAGTGGCGCCAACATAGAAAACAATCGGTGACGTAAACAATGTTTCAACTACTGGGATCTCCGAAACCAATTTCACATTTGCCGGTGTTAGTGTAGGCATGGGGTCCCTTCAACCATGGCCTCCGTGTTGCAACTCACATTGAGTGCCGCTGTACGCCTGCAGCAGAAAATAATTAGCGCAAACGACCGATAACTGGTGGGCCAATATTGCGACGCGTGGTGCTCACTTCTGAGCATAGCAGCAAAGCGTGGCAGGCATGATCCATGTAATCAATCACCAACAATCACCTGCCCAAAAAGTTTCATGCATAGCATTTCAAATGTAACTTCACATTGATCATTGTGACAACACAACTGATTGTATATTAAACCACCCTTTATGTAATACCCTTTTGAGGGTCTTTAAGGAAATAAAAATGAAAAAAAAAATGCATGAATTAATGCAAGGGTGGCCGGAACAAAGCAGCCCATCTCGAGGCCAGCACTTTGAATGCCATATGTGATTTTGCTGCTCAGATCATCGGTCACATGGGATAATCTTTTTTTCACTGCAGCTGTACACAACAAAGGAAAAGGACTCCACACAAACACCTCACAACACAGAAACATTAACATTAAAAGACAAAAATATGTTTAAAAATAAGCAAATGACAGAAACAACGCGGGCATACTATAACCTCGGCCAATTACCACTCCAACCTAACTGTCTCGCCATTAAAAGCTGCCCTGTCAAACTAACACGCGACGCTGTTGTCGTACAGATGCTCAAGCCACCTGGGAAGCTAACACCTTCTAAGTCGTACTGTAAAACCTTGTGAATTAGAGCAGTCTAATCCCAGCAAATGCAAGCATTAGGAAATTGCATAAAATTACGATTAATTCAAATGTACTCACTTGCACACTTGATTCAGACAGCACTCCTGAGTGTGTCAAGCCCCACAAATTTGCAATGCAAAAGCTGTGCTAGCATGCAGCCATGTCTTACACAAAATTATTCTTATTTCTGAAATTATGCAAGGCGATTCAGAATTCATGTGCAAATACAATGGATGGCCCAAAGCTGGAGAGAACATATCCACCAACTGATTGAATGACGAAGTCTGTAACACCTGAACAATGGAGAGATTACTATGAAGGGCCCTTAATCAACTTTGACAGCTACGGGTTTTTAAATATGCAGCCATACTAAGCATGCGAACAATTTGGCATTGTACCCCAAGGGGTGTGAATAAGGCAGCCTTGGCCAGAGGTCAAACAGTGACCTCGTGTTTGGCATCAGGGTGCGCACAGTTGCTGGTCCATTGTGACGCGTCACAGCAGAGGCACACACTTTTTCTTGCAGGTCACGGCTACGTAGTGAGCTGTAAATCGTTCACACGTGCTTTTTCTGTGCTGCAGAGAATTTCTGCAAATGCAGACACTTTCCGGCATGGGGCAGTGGGAGCTTCCGGTCAAAGATGACCTGCGCTAACTTTTACCTCAGTCCAAATTTTCACGCAACTGTCCGGACATGCAGCTAGCAAAAACAGCGTCCAGTGCACGGGTGCTTGCCTCCACAAAGCTACATGCTGCTTGCAGAACCTCAGCCACACCCCTCGGATATTCAGAAGGCAGTCGCACTGTCTCAGAGCATTGTGCTCCTCCCACCAAAGGGCGTAAGCGAGAGAGTAACAGGAGGGGCCCCGATGGAACAAGCCCTGAAAAAAGGGAGCGCGAAAAGTTGTACGGGAATCCGTCCAAAAGAATCGTCTTGTGGCTTGGTGGTCACTAAAAAGGTGGAGTGAGGCAGGAACAAAGGCTGAAACAAGCTAGCTAGAGGAACTAGCAGTATACATTACGTTGCTACTGAAAGTGCTGTGGTTAAAAACACAGAAAAAAAACAATGGTAACCACCCATGCTAAGCAAGTGGTGCAGGATGAAAAAACTGGAGGCTGGACATCTAACAGAAGCTTGACTATGATTTCAATCATAATGAACATAGGAGAAAATACAACTGAAAAAAAAAGAAAAAAGACACTGGCTATCTAAAAAGAGCGTGGTCAGGCCTATGTGAAAGAAATGCAAGTGGGGTGCCTAAGATGGGCCAGCTTCTGATGGTGCCTCGGCATTTCGTCATGCCAATGCAAGGCACTAACAACAACACACTACACGAGTCCTGCACAACTAAGATATGACAGTGTGAGAAATACAGCAGAACCTCGTTGCTACGTTTCCGAAAAAAAAATGTGAAAAATAAAAGTACCATCCGGGAAAACGCACGATCCAAATCCAGTAAGAATTGAGGCTGACAAGCCCATTATCAGGTGCAAGGGCAAAAAACATTTCCAAAAAACATAGTGGGCTCGTCGATTTTCGAACTTCTGGCAGCCAGAGGTCAGCCAGCTAGTACCGGTTCTGACAGGAAACAATGTCGTGGTCACGTGTGTTGAAATCCTGAGACAACCGAAGATGCCCGAAGACAGCAAAATCGAACGCTGGGACAGCCAGCGTAAACGCAAACAAACGCTACCGCCGTAGCAGCAAACGAAACTTTGCCCCCGCGTGAGCGTCGGTTCTTTCTGCATTGCCCGCTTGGTAATATGTGGCTAGGTTTGCTGAAGGTCTCAAGCGATATTCTTGCGATCACAGACGTTTGCAAGAACGCATGCGGCTTGCCCTGTCCATGAACAAAACTGCACTGCCGCTAACAGCTTAACATGATGAACTCTGCACAGTGCATGTAACAATCGAGGTACAACACGATGCGAAATCTCGCTGTGAAAGTGAGAGTGTCCCCAAAAGCAACAACTGCTCGCGGCTATCACGTACAGTAAAACCTCGTTAATTTGAACTGGGTTATTTCAAATAATAATACCTGGGGTTTAACGTCCCAAAACCACGATATGATTATGAGAGACGCCGTAGTGGAGGGCTCCGGAAATTTCGACCACCTGGGGTTCTTTAACGTGCACCTAAATATAAGTACACGGGCCTCAAACATTTTCGCCTCCATCGAAAATGCAGAACTGGGTTGTTTCGAAATCCCGCATAATTCGAAGGGTTTCTGTGGTCCCGTATTTTGCAATGTAAATCTGAGTGGATAATTTGAAGTGGCGGTCAGCGCCAGCCCGGTTAATTCGAAAACTTTGGGCGCCATGTGCCAATTCCCGATCCCAATTTCACCGCAAATCCACAGAAGCGACGGCCCTTAGGAGCCACAGGGCAATGCAGTGTAGCGATATTAATGAGTGACAGTTGAAGCAACCCAGCCTCGCTGCTGCTAGCGCAAAAAAAAAAAAAAAAAGCAGCACACGGTCTCGTGGTCAGCTAAAAACGTGCGCCTGAGGAAAAGAAGACGTGCTTCACTGCAACACAGCGGTGACACGCGGGCAGCATGTCGCATGCTTCTCGCAACGTCAGCGCGTCATGATTTACCCATTCTTTTTGGGAAAAGAAAAGATAATAAAGGACGGTCTGACGGAATTCATGATGTATGCGAACCTCCGATTGGCGGTTGCTTCGGCAGTTTGCGCACTTGCACTGCTGGCGGAGTTCTTGCCTGTAACGCCTACTTCGAAAACTCAGTGAAAACTTCAATGATCATGTTTTCCAGGCAGAACACATTGCGGATTCCGTCACACTGGCCATTATCATATTCTTTATTTTACCAGAAAGAATGGGCGAATGGTCGCATCATGACGCGCAGAGGCTGCGAGGAGCAGGTGACATGCTGCCCACGTGTCACCACTGTGCTGCAGTGAAGCATGCCTTCTTTCCCGCAGGCATGCATTTCAGCTGACCACAAGACCTTTTTTTTCTTTTTTTTCTTTTTTTTTGTGCTGACAGCAGCGAGGCCCACCGTTTTCTTGGGTTTGCGGCAAAAATGGGACCGGGTATTGCTGGAAAACAACCCTTGGAGTCGCAATGTAGAAGGCCAAACGACCACCTCTAATTACTTTCAGTAATTCAAAGTTCCTTGCATCCCGCTTTTTGTATGTTTCGTTAATTCGAAAACCCGCTTAATTTGAAAGTTTTTCACAGTCCCAGTGACTTTGAATTAACAAGGTTTTACTGTACTACGTCGCGCACACGTGCTGATCAGTTCGCTTGAGACATGAGGCATGTGAACTTGAGACATGCAGTGGTATGTTCACCGCCACATATAATTAAAGGGACACTAAAGGCAAATGTTAAGTGGACGTTGATTGTTGAAATAGAGTTCCATAAACCTCGTAGTGTTTGTTTCGTGCCAAGGAAATGCTTATTTTGAATGAAAATAACGTTTTAGTGGTCCATACAGTGTTAGCGCACTTCAAATCGCGCACCTGAAAAGGCCTCCTGACATAGCAGTTGCCTTGCCCAATGTTGCCAGCCTTTACTGTCCGGCAGCCGATGCTGTGGTTTCTGCTCTGAAGGGCACATTACACAACATCATATGGACACGGCATTTTGTCGAACTTTCCGTTAGAGCAACTTGTGAGTGTACAAGGCACACGCAAGCAGTATGCGATGACGAAACTACCATCGAGATGCGACTGCGCGAGCAGAGCGCAGCCCTGCGAAAACGGAACTTTTTTACAACCCGCGCCGTCCTCCACTGCAACGTCAAGTTCTTTTTTCCATGAATGAAACAAACGCACAAGCAGCATTTTATTACGTCTTGCAATGCTCTTAATGCTCTTTTTTTGATCATAAGTAGCTTGAATCCTAGTGATAATTTGTACTCTGGATTCTTGAGGTCATTGGGCTCGTTCCAGAACATCCCACTGGTAGCACTTACCTTAATTTCTCGATTACTGGAGCATTGCTATTGATAATATTGACGTTTTAGACGTTCTCAAACATTGACCTTTCACTCTGACAAACTTTTATTTGCCTCTAGTGTCCCTTTAATGGCAACCGCAGGTGAAGTCCCCAAGCGCCCGCATTGCAATCCGTCGAGTCCTTACAAAGATGGTGGCGAGCGGGCATAGTCTCTTTTTGGCATCCGATAGCCAGAAACGTTCCAGAAATCTTCCAGAACAAATTTGTCCTGGCAGGTTCTGGTGACGCGTAGGTAGGCTGAACTGTCCAGGCAGAGAAAAATGAACACCGTCTGGAAGTGTGCCACGCGGTAGGCGGAGCAACCCGAAAATGGACGCGCTCTAAGAGAAAAGTGTGGAGGAAATGACGTCTTATCAGTCATATGCACGGGGCACAATGGCAGCGGCATTGCTATGGTTATGTGGAACGGCACATTGTGCAGCGGCGGCGGTGGCATCTGCGCCATGTGCACTTCCATAGGTCTTGTACCGACGGTGGCAAACTGGAGATCTTCAACAGCATCCATTCTTTTTGCTGCTTTCTTAGCTCCAGTGTTCTCCCGGCTGTTGTAGCCATGGGGTCTGAACAAAAGTGTGTGGAACGAGTACGTATCTACGTACAGTCGAACCAGACTATATCGAACCCGTTTCCATCTAATTATTCTGTATATCGAACAACTTCTGAACACGGTATAGTTACAGTGAGAATATATAGCGAAAATTACAGTTACATCAAACAAGAATAGCAGCGACTCCCGATATATTGAACGTCAAGCGGGGCAAAAGTGCCCCCGAAAGTTGGCTTTCCCTCGTACCGGCGAGGAAACTGGCGCTTTTTCCCCACCGCTCACTCCAAAAGTGGTTTAACCTGGCGGCACATGACCCGCTCTCCCTACCGTGACCGCGCTGCGTCAGTCGAGCTGCCGTCACCCCTCTGCAAAAAATGATCCTGACCCGCCCGCAGTGCTTGCTGAGACAGCCAATCATGGCCTCTTGTACTCTCGTCGTGCGAGCGCACTGGTCGTGCGAGTTATCTCCCTGCATTTCTCGTTCGTTGTGCTTCGCACCATGCGCCTGTGCCGTGATGGCTAGCATGAAGCAGCAGAATTTGCCTTTCGCCGCGAAGCTCGAAATTATAAATCGAGTCGAACACGGTGAGAAGAAGTCGGACGTCGCGGCAACGTGCAAGATTCCGAGGAGCACTCTCAGCACGATCTTGAAGAATAAGGCGGAGATTAGGAATAAAGTGGACAAAAGACCCGGTGCCGCCCGACGCGTACGCATGGCTGTGTATGAAGACGTCGAGGCAGCTGTGTACAAGTGGTTCGTTGACGTTCGGTTGCGCAGCCTCCCCGTGTCCGGCCCCATGATCGAACAAAAAGCAAAGGACATGGCTTTTCTCCTTGGCAGGGAGGATTTTCAAGGTGGCTCCGGTTGGCTACAGCAGTTCAAAGAAAGGCATGAGAAACAACAATCCTTTGCCCACATCCTCAGAGGTGACTGGTGCTCTCGCACTAGTCCGGCGCTTCTGCGCGAATGTGGAAGGTTGTGGCCTGCTTTGGATGTGGAAGGTTGTGGTCTAAAGAGTCGGAGCATGCTCCGACTCTTTAGACCATGTTGAGAAATGCGTGCTGTCGCAGGCAGCGAAGTTGTTCAAACAGAAAAAAATGGAATACTATTTCAAGCGCAACTAAGCTAGCTTCGTCAATAAAGTGCTTTTATGAATGGTGTGTGAATTTATGACGTCCAATTCTTTAGCAGGCTTATATCGAATTATGCCCTATATCGAACTGACAGGAGTTTTTTTGCGAGTTCGATTATCTGTGTTTGACTGTACCGTGTTGTGAATGAAGGATTTGCAGTGCTCAACGAAATCGCAGGACGAAATTACTGTGCTACAGAAAAGACACCTTCTTTTTTTTTTAAAGCCGTTCGAAGATTTTGACGGCCAGCGTGACCGCCTACTTTTGGGTTGGTGTGTGGTTGACAGGGAGCTGGGGCAATGGTTGAAGGGGGCAATCAAGCAATTCAGAGAAGACATGGAGGAGATGGTCGAGTAATTTGGAGAAGGCGCGGAGAGGGTAAATTAGTAGAGGTGTGTGAATATTCGAAAGTTTTGAATATCAGTCGAATATTACACTTGTAAAATTCGTATTCAATTCGAAAACTGTGTATTCGAGAAGTTTTGAATATTCGAAGAGACTCGAATATTCAAATTTTTCGAATATTCGGTCGTATATATTACTGAAAAGAACTCCCAATTTTGCGCCTTTACGGTGAGCGCATGAACGGTCGACCAGTGATTACTACGACTTCGGCGCGAGTGCAGCGATGCCCACACGAATAAAGCATCGGAAATACATGGGGCGTGATGACGGCTACTGACGAATGCGCCGTGGCACTTCGCGACGAACCCAACAAACCTATCAATGATCATGAACTGCTTGCTCAGCAGTGCGTATGGCTTAGCGCTGTTGCCACTGGTGTAAGTGTACTGCACGCTTTTAAGAACAGGTGACAACCCAAACATGCCGTTCGCTGCCGTGCCCTCGTGCAGGACCGCTTCAATTAAATGCGTGTCGCTTGCAGAAATGAAAGCAGCTCGCCGTCGCCGCATTGGCCTGAGAACGTACTCTGCACACTTTTGCTCGGTCCGGCGCTTTCCGAGCGCGGAGAAGTCACGCTGCACACAGACAAACGCACGCGTACGTTACAGCGAACGTCCTGGCACTTAACTGGGTAAGCTTAGCAGGCGACGCGCTGCACACAACTAACAAAGGACACTCGGTAATGGATCACCGTACAAACGTACATGCAAGCATCGACGAAAGCCGCATGAGTTGTCCGTCTGCTGTGCCGCGATGTCAGCCACTATACTTGGCATAGTTCCGAAATGATTCGATGATAATGCCAGTAGTGGGCACTTTTGGTAACCTTTAATGCGGCGTCATTGGCGTCATCACATATATTTCTTTCTAGCTAGCTGAGGCGCACGTCAGGCGATGAATATACCGCGTAGTTATGCTGCGTTCCTGCGTACGCAGCATGTGAACATCAGTGTTGAAAGCTGTATCAACAAGAATAATTTACGCAAACACCACACTTGCGTATATTGTTATTCATGAAGCTGAATGCAGTCGCAGACTCCACCTTCAGTTATTACAAGATGAAGACAGGAACTGATTAATGCAATGCAGCTGCAGCATAGTAAAAACTTGAGTAAGAGTGGAGTTTTCAGCAAAAACGCCTTCATCCGGTAATCAATGTAGCATTGGTAGTCTCGTAAAAGCTTGGGCTGCATGCACATTGGTAATTTAGTGATTAAAAGAAGAAAAATTACCTTTGGCCATTCCAAAGTTATGTTATTTTTGGGTTCTCCCGTCGGTGCTGACCATTCGAAAACTATTAGAAAAATATTCAGTATTTCGAATATGTACTACAGTATAACCTCATTACAAAAAATCTGTTTACAACAGACATTCGGATATTACATACCAATTTGCGGCGTTATGCCGACCTCCATATTTGTTCCATTGATAGAACTTCGTTTACAACAGATTCTGGTACAACGGACATTCGGATATACAGTCGATCCCGGATATATCGAACTCGGATATATCGAATTATTGGCTATATCGAACAGTTGAGAAATCCCCTTGAATTT
>NC_051179.1:46271829-46418592 GCF_013339695.2 Rhipicephalus sanguineus | reverse complement strand
CAATGACTGTGGGCAGAGCTGACGTTTTTTTCTTTGGTTGTAACCGAGTATATAATGCAAGTGAATTTACTTCTCTCTTTTAGTATTCCTATGCAGAAAGCAACGCACATGGCGGACTGGCTGCGGTGGCATTCGCTGTCTTCAACCTTGGGCTCGGGGCTGGGTCCCCTCACCAGCTGCTGGGCCTCGGGCTCTTCCTCCTCCTCTTCGGGCACAATGTGGTGGACAGGGGGGCCACCATGGTGGGAGCTGCCGCCGGCGTGATGCGATGACAGCCCACCACTGTGGTGGCCGCCGGAGCCCCCGTGGTGGGAAGGTGGGGCCACCCGGTGCCCGCTTCCCCCGCCTCCGCCGTCCAGCGGAAGCTGAGGGGGGAGGGGCATGGACACGGGGGCGCGCGAGGGGGGCGTTTTGGAGTGGTGCTGCGGCGCCGTCGCCTGGTGAGCCGGCGGTGGGGGTGCGGGGGGCGGAGGGGCAAACTGCGGATGCGTCTGAGGAAAGTGCAGGTGCGGGGAGTAGAGCTGGGGGCTGAAGTAGGCCGGGTACGGAAACCCCGGATGCATCTGTGGAGGTGCACCGGGTGGAGGCGCGCCTCCCAGCGGCTGCCGACCCGCAGTCACCAGTGGACTCGGGTAGCCACCACCCATAGGGGAGGCGGCCGTGGACACTGCCACCGAGGAGGTGGCAAAGAGAGGAGGCGAGAAGGGGTAGTGGTGGCTAGGAGCCGAGGAGGTGGGGGTGGACGTTGGGGGTGTTGGCATGGAAAGAGAGCAGGGCACTGGCTTGACGTGCGCCGGCGAGGAGGAATGAGAAAAGGAGGGCATGTGGTGAGGAGGGGAGGGGGCGCTCAGACGCTCTTTCGGAGGAGAGGGAGGGGGCTCGGTTTTGACATGGTGCGGGGGTGGGCCAGGGTATTCCACGGGGGCTCCGGACACCACGGAAGACGGCGAGGACCGAGGGGGAGCCGAGGCACCAGCGGCCGCCAGAGAAGATGCTGGCAAGCACGAGGAGGACGAGGGGGGAAGGGACGCCAGAGGAGACAAGCCTCTGGGCATCCCCAGCGGTGGACCGGTGGCAGCCAACGACTGAGTAGCCTCCGGTGGAAGTGGAGAGACGCGATTGCCGCTGCCAGGGGGCAACCCCCTGGGTGGTCCTTCCATGAGGAGCGTGGGTGGTCCGCTCATTTCTTCTTTGATGCGCACCAGGTGGCTCTTGACCGTGGGGGGCATCATGCCCGATGGGAGCAGGGGCTCCACAGGCGGCGGTGGCATGGCCGACAGAGCTGCCAGAGATGGGTTGATGCCTCCCGGCAGTGGCAGTGGAGGAGTCGGCCGGCCACGCGACGACGGGGACGACACCAGTCGAAGGGGCTTGGAGTCTTCCACTTCCATCTTGATCAGGGACAGCGGCATGGCGTCGGCTGGCGCCGCTGGCGACTTCTCTCTCGGGTCTGGCAGAGAGAGGGTGGGCGGTGCCTGAGGAAGCAGTTGGTCAAACTTGTCCTCGGACATCATCAACTTGGGCGATGGAGTCAGATTTCGCGTCGGAGGCGTCGACACCCCTCGGCCAAGCAGCTGATGTGCCGGCGGTGGCACGGGTGGCGACATGCGTGGTAGGAGCAGCTGTGGAGAGCGCTCCAGATGCGGCACTTGGCTCGGCATGCTTGGCACCACCAGGGAAACGGGTGAAGGACACGGTGGTCGTGAAATGGGAAGAGCCACGGGCACGTCTTCCGCAACTGCTGGGCTACACCGTGCTTCCTTTGGTGGCCTGCAAAGCAAGATTGCAGTGTTCAAACACTGTCGAAGAAATTCAACACTGCATGTCTCAGCACATGCTACAGACTGACAGAATAGTTTGAGCTTTTGAATGCTTTGAAGACACCACAGGCCAATAAAAAATTTGAAGTTTGAATTAACTGAGAGTAAGAAATATCAGTGGTTGAATTATTGTGAGTCTAATGCATTTAATTAACAGGATAGCAAGTAACCTTGGTGTCAACAAGCACTTGAGTGGAGAGTAATAATTGTTGAGGTTTTATGTCCGAGAACCACAATATGATTATGAGAAACACCGTAGCGGATGGCTCTGGAAATTTCAACCACGTTCTTTAACGTGCACATAAATTTAAGCACAAGGGCCTCCAACATTTCGCCTCCACCGAAATGCGGCCGCTGCGACCTTAGGGTTTGAGTGCAGTGTGGAGCAATGGGTGCAAAGACGAAGCAGACAAGAATGGCACCTTATTGGGCAGAAACGTTCACCGCAGAAAAAAAAGAGAGAGAGAGAGGCTGCTCACCCATCGTTTGCTACAGGGCTAGGTTCAGGCTGCCGAGAGCTTGGCCGCTCCTCTTCCACTGGTGACGGTAGTTGTGGTGGCATCGACGCAGCCTGCGATGGTTCTTCAGCCACATTTGTCGCTGACGGCACTGCCGCCGAGGTGGGGGCCACAGTCGGAGACGGTGACACGCTGGGAGGGCTGAGCGACGTCGCTTCAGGTTCTTCCGGGGCATTCTCTGCAGTAGGCGATAGCAGTTCAAGGGGGGCTCTTCACATAGTGTTAGCAATTTAGCAAGAAAAGTGACTAAATGTAGCTATTTCTCAGTCGTTTTGAACGACAGTGTTGCCTTTTCAGAGTCCTTCTGACCTTTATAGTGATGTTATAGTGAATGTTTCTTTATGATAAAAATATTGAGCTTGGGCACTTATTGCTGTACAGTTGTACATAAACCAGTCAAGCTGTTTTCCAGTTGCTTTCTCCCAGCCCCCTTCATTTCTATGATGAAAAAAAAAATTAAAAAATTGGGATATCATGTGCCAAAACAACATCAATCGTGAGGAGTGCCATAGAAGCACGATGGGGGGAGGGGGGGGTATTGTATCCTCGATGATTTTGATTTAACCCCTTTATAAGAGACACTGATGTAACGGACAATAGGTTATAAGAGACACCAGTCTGGTTAAGTCTAAACAGGAGTTGATCAGAAAACGAAAATGGAGTACACTGCTTATAAGAGATTTCTCATATAAGGGACATGAACTGCTGCCTGGTGTGTGTCTCTTATAAAGGGGTTCAACTGAATTAGAACATGGCCAGCACAGCAAATCCATGCAGCAAACTACAGTCATGCAGACAACGCTGATCAATTGGCATCTGAATGCAGGCCACGGTGTAAAACACAGTAATCCCTGATTATAGTGAAATCACTTTACTCGAAATATCACTTCATTCGAAATTTCTTTTGGCCCCAACCCAAACGCATGCATATTAGGTCACATTACTCGAAGTGCACGAAGAGCTTGGCCCGCTTAGAACGGAGTGGCGAGCGGAGAAGTCGCCGAGTGGCGGCGACCCTTTTGCACATGCAGTGTTGTATTAAGGGGGGACACGGGTCTTTGAGACCGAAAATCAGAAAAAAAATCGAATTTTTGAAAATGTTTTATTTGGATTCTGCCGCTACTGATACATAACCTCGCCAATTTTCATGCGTCTTAGATCGGTATTTTAGCCGTGACAGCATTTTATGTGCCATCAGCAAGCTAAATTTTTAGCGATGAACGCGTAAAAAACTGGCTTATTCAGCGCCGCGCTGATGCCGTTCTACGTTCCCTACGGCAGCCATCTTGGTCGCATTCGAAAGAGCTGCGCTTTTTCTTGAATATCCCGCCGCCCTTGTTTCTGTCCACTCAGAATTCACGTAGAAAATCCGCGCCAAAAAAAGGTCCCACCGCATGAGCCCATTGGCACAGTGAGCGCACGTGACTAAATAACGCTTTCCGATTCGTCGGGCCTCCCGCGCTGTCTGCTGCAGCGCACGCAAAGCGGCAAGTTCATCTCATCGTAGTGTCACTGTGTTGTTCTCGTCTAATTACGTCCGTTAAGTTCCAACCCGCGCAAGCTGGCAAGAAATTGGAGCAGGCGTTTTTGATCATCCTCAACAAAGACTGCACGTTGCGGCGGCTTACTGGCACGGCGCCAAGTGAGCTAGACGAAGTGCGCCGTAGCCGCCGGGAGTGAATTAGGCCTACGCTCTCGGCCGCGTTTTGGAACTTTGATCGTGGCGAAGCCATATCGAAAGTTGCGCAGCGCTTATAAATTCGAAAAAAAAAAAAAGCGAGATCACGGCTCTCGCGTTCCGCCGGCGTGGCGGCGGAACGCGATTCATCGGTCGAAATGCCGACTTCACCTGTGTCGGCGGCCACCTCGACGAGGTCAGCGATAGGCAGCGTGGTAGGAGGATCGACACGACGTTCTTGACTAGTGCCGATCGTGCGCAACAGCAGATACAGACTGAAGATAAGATCTCCAGCTTATCGGCAACTTCCGCTAGCAAGCGCAAGCTGCGGATGCTTGCAACAGCGTGCAAGGGCTCTGACCCGACGGCGGCTAACTACGGGATCGTCGACTTCTCCGCAATCAACAAACTGCTTGAAAGGACATGCACTGGGGCCGTTTCGATAGGAAAATGTGATAAACTACTCTCCTGGTGTCTTATAAGGCATTTATTTGCAAAGTAAAGCATTTTTACTTGTGTAGCGCTCTTTGAAGATACGGAGTTTTGTTTTTTGCTTTTTTCTCAGTTTCAATTTTTTGGCCACCTTTCATTCTTCTGGCGAGCGTTTCTCAGCTTTGGTACACTCGGTTTTGATCATTTTTGTATTACTGAAAAGCTCGATGTTTAGTGAGTGCAACAAAGTGTCATATGTTACTATAGAAAAGCGTAAATTTTTACCAGAGAGAAAATAACAAAAATATATTTTCTCGGTAGTCGAATGGCGAACTTTGAAGCTTCATAACTTATGTTGTAGGAAAGCTAGAACCATAAAATTTGCTTTTTGCACTCTTTGATAACTGTAGAATGCAATGGCATTTAATTCGGCAGGATCCGAGTAGCGAATTTATTAAAAAGGTGATCAAACGAAATTTTAATTAATGATTAATTTAAAAAATTGTCGTAAGGGCTACATAAAAACTGAAGTTTTCATCATCCTAACTTAAATAAAAAGATGCTTTATGTCAAAGTGCCTCCTCCCCCCTTAATGCCGCCGGTGAACAAGTCTTATACAGGCGCACATCAGGCCACAAAAGTACCAAACCCACGACCGACGACCGCTTAGTACAGTAGAACCCCGCTGATACGTTTTTGAAGGGACCGTAGGAAATAAACCTAAGAGACGGGAAACGTAAGAGCCGAAAAACAGGAAAAACGGCAAAATATTTAGTGGTACAGAATTTTATTTCAATTCTTACGAGCAGCACGAAAATTGGCGCGCTCAGCCGCGATCTAGTCGATGGATAGAAACGCGGAGCTTAGGACGGCCTTATCCACAGAAATGTAATCAACGTATGTGATTTTTTTAACACCAACAGCTGTAGGTATGAAAGAACTAAGCACATGCAATCACGACCGGCGCGGCGAGTCCGACCGCGAACCGCACGCACGACCATGCGAGCTCCAACCAGCTCGAACTCCTCCCGTTCTCCGACAAATAACGATGATGATGAGTCTACGCCAACGCGATGGCAGAAGTGAATGCCAATCTCGAAGGCCTTGCTTTCGCAAGCAATTACGTCATACACGCCATGTTTGTGCAATGCAAATCTCAGAGGCTATGCTTTTGTCAATAGTAAATGCCAATCTCGAAGGCCTTGCTTTCGCGAGCAGTTACGTCATAGACGCCATCTTTGCAATTTGAATCTCGAAGGCCATGCTTTTATTTGCATCAATTGAAAGATTCTGTTGCTTGCGCCTCTCATGCGGCTAATATTACAGTCAAACGAGGCCAAGCTGCGTGAAAATGCACCATGGCCGCTCTCTTTGGTAGTCACTCGGTCGGCTCCGGGCGCACTTCGCGATGTATCATACGGGAACGGTCCGACAGTTACAACGTAACAGCGGGGTTCCCAATACATTGTATCCTATGGGAGCTATGCCGGGACCGGCGGAAAACGACGTAACAGCCGGGAAAACGCAGCAGTGAGGAACGTAACAGCGGGGTTCTACTGTAACAGGTACCAAGGTAGTGCCCAGTGCTCCCAACTGTTTAGTCGCCGACGGATTTTTCGGACTGCAATAGTTCAGACTTGATGGATATTTCGGACTTCATAAATGCATTCTTTCAGGTTTCCGTAGCACTAATACGTTTATGCAACCAATTTTTTGGACGAATTTATGCCCTAAGGTTAGATTTTTCGGACTAAATCGCTCGTTTTAAGCCACGCCGCTCCATTTTCAAAGCCGCCACGTTGCACTTTCCGATGGCTTAGTCAAGTTTGGCTTCCAGTTGCCAGTTGTGTTGCCTCCAAGATTGAGAGCGCGCACAATGTGCCCAATCTTACAGTTTCGGAGCCCATGCCCGCTCTTCCTTGGCTGGCAAAACGCTCCTAGGGGACGTAACTTTTCTTCTTCAGTCAGCCTTATTGTCAGCATTAATATGCCGACAGGGTTTTTAAATGTGAAGCATTTCTTAGCAAACCTTTGGCACAGCACACCGCGGTGCGTCTGCTGTTTTGTTTGCCCCATATCAGTTTGTTTGCCCCAGAAATTTGACACCACTTCCGCCACACTTTTTGCAATGCATTGGGATACAATAGGGCCTCTCCCGAGTTTTCCTTCCTCCATGGTTATAGCGAACTAAATATGAACTCTGGTTGGTCACACTTGATTTAAGCTACATTTATTCCTTTCATATCGAAACCGAAAAATCAAGAGCCACCATGATATCGGCTGTAATGAAGAAATGTTTGGTTCGCGCAAGGCTCCGAGCTCTAAAGGTAGTGGAAAAAGCAAAATAACAGTAAAAGCTCGTTAATTCGACTCTCGTTAATTCGGAAAATCGGTTAATTCGGACATGTCATCTGGTCCCTGTAAATATACGCATCACTCTATGAGACTGGGCGCTCATTATTTCGGACAGATTTGACCGCAAATCGGATAATTCGGCGACTTTCGGGCCGCTGGCGAGGCTCGAAAACGAAAAAAGAACAATTCGGAACAAAAGTGAAGCTCAAACGCAGCATCGCCATGGACATCAATTATCGACTTGGCTTGGATTGAGACTGCTTGAACGCCTTTTTTTCGCGTGTGGGTTTTGTTGCTTTGTTCCCGTTGGTGTGCTGCATCGTTGATCGCCAATTTATCGAGGAACGTTTCACTACGGCTCCTTTAGCTTGATCGTTGCTGGCGCTTTTGTGTTGACTTCTCGTGTGACCGCACTCCACGCCGATGGCAAAGCCGGCGAAGCAGCCCAAGTACGAGGCCAAGGACTTCACCACCAAAGTAGAAATTTTGCGTGCTCTGAATAATGGGCTCTCCCGACAAGAAGTGATGAAGAGTGATGAAAGGGGATCCTTGTATCGGCGGCAAAAGAAGCAAGGAACGAGTAACCGTACTTTTAGCCACCAACGTGACGGGAACAGAGCGCTTGCTGCTTCTCGTTATCGGAAAGGTTCAAAAGCCACGCTGCTTTAAGAACATCAACAATCTTCCTGTGGATTACCGTGCCAACCGAAAAGCGTGGATGACAGGTGAAACTTGCGGACACTGCAGACATCATGCGAGCTGCTGAGCACCTTGAAGGGCTCAGAAAAATTGTGTCCGCGCGAATATCTGCTCGAAAACAGACAAGCATCCGCGATTACTTTGTTAAGTAAAGGTATGTTGAAAAAACTAGTGCATTTATTGTTTATTTCGACCATTCGATAATTCGGACATTCGGTTAATTCGGACATTTTTTCCAGTCCCTAGAAATCCGAATTAACGAGCTTTTACTGTATTGAAAGACAATTCACAACCACATTTTTGCTTAACATGTGGTTGTGACATAAAAGACTTGGTTTAAGAAGTTCCAGAAATTTTGGCAGAAATAAGCAGTGCAGGTGGCGCGAACATGGCCAGGAGATTGAGAAGCTATTGGAGACACTCTCGACGACTGAAACTGCTGAAGTAGAAAGGGCCCTGTTGCACCTGGACACTGTGGAAAACTTCTTCGCGGTGCATGCGTTTTTGCATCTAGTATTTTTGCACGAGCCAGATGCGGATTTTTAAAGCCGACTTCATCTCTACTGTTACATCAAATATAGGATATAACAAACTTTTAATTCTTTGCTTCTTGGGGGCTACAGTAATGTCATGCACAGCTCTGAGTGATTGCAATGAAGCTTTTATACGGCGACAATGATATGGCGCTCGTAATTATAGCACGTTGTACGACAGTGAAGCTAACTTTACATGCGCTGCAGCGTGATGCTATCGCGAGTTCCTCGTCAAGATAAAGATAGCATGCCAAACCCTAAATAACCGAGGCCACACAAAAACGCCTTTACATCCTTTACATCAGTAGGTAGAGGGGAGGGTCCCACGGCAAGCTGCTCTGGTTCCTCAAGGACAGAAAGCTTTTTTAGAACTGTTGTCATTTGTTATTTCCATTCTGGGTCGGTCGCTGTTGATCAGGAGATTTATGGACGTGCCCGTACAATTGGGAGGACTGTTTAAAAAGCTGGAGTGTCCCGGGCAAATCGGGAGAGTTGGCAGGCATGTATCTTACATCATGGTGCAGGCACAAGGCCTCTCACCTTCGTTGGAGGCAGCACCACCACCGACACTGCTGCTCCGGCTCGACAGGCCCTCGGCTCCCCCTGGCGAGTCGACGGGGCTCTCGGCTGCCTCGCCCTTCTTCTTCTTGGCTGCCGAGCTCGCTGCTGCCTTGTCGTCTTCCTCGTTGACCGGCGACGGCGCAGTCACGATGATGGCGGTGGTGGCGGCCGCCGCCGTCACCGCTTCTGCCAACTCCTCCGTCGGAGAGGCGTTGGGAGTCGTCGGCGTCGTCGGGAGCGCATTGGATGCGGGGGCAGTGTCGTCGCGTCCTCGCTTCTTGCCTTTCGTAGGAGTGTCGGGATTCGTCTTCTGCACGTGCAGCAGCGAAAGGAAACGGTGAGTAGAAGCAGACTGTTCAAGCAAGTAAAGCATGAAATAGTAGTTTTGGGGGCAAGCTGTGGTTTGACGGCTCAGCATGTACTGATAGCCAAGTGTTACACCTTTTTTTTTAAAGCCCCCTTCGGTAGTGACAGTACAGATACAGAGAGGGCGCCTGGAAACAGACCTTTTTCTTATCCTTGTCAGCCGTGCTGGTTGCGGGCGACTTGCGGCCCCCGAGCGTGGCACGGTTGTTGGCAGTGAGTGCTCCATCCATATTTTCTGGGCTTGCTGCATCACCTCCGTTGTTGTTGCCGCCGTGTTTACTCCGGCCTTTCGTATGGTTCTGGTTCTGGGGAAAATAGAAATAAAAGAAAAGATCTGTAAGTAACTGTGGAAGAAGCGTGCTGCATACAGACTTTAGTAAGCCACCCCCGCCCCGTCTTTCTGAAGTGGAAATCGCCGTCTTCCTACGGAAAAAGCAGAGAAAGAAAAAAAAATATTTGTGGGATTTCATACGTGCCAAAACCACAATCTGATCATGAGGCACACTGGGGGAGACACATGCAAGTCAGCTTCGTATTGCAACAAGCTTTGTATCTCTCTCCTTTAATTTTTTTTTTTCTTCTCGAGACTACAAGTTGTACCGTATTTACTCGAATCTAACGCGCACCTTTTTTCCGGTAAAACGAGTCCAAAAATTGCATGCGCGTTAGAATCGAGTACCGAAAAAAAAAAAAAAGAAACTCGGTTATCATATTGCCATCGGCATTTCAAAATGGCCGCCTCCTACGCGCCTTGGCCATTTCTCGTGTGCTGAGGATATTGTCATCCCGTTCTGCGTTCGCATCGACGGCATGGAAGGGCAGACTCCAAATACGTACTCGACGAGTGCACCACGATGCCGCATTTAAAAGAATAGTTATTGCATGTGCAGAGACGGACGGAAATCGGGCCGCATCGCGGTCGTTCGGAGTCCCCGAAACGTGCGCGCGAGACTGGCGCAAACAGAAGCAGAAGACTTTTTACAGCAAAGCTTCACGAAAAGGTTTCAGTGGACCAAAGCAGGGCCGGTTTCCCGAAATCGAAGAGCGTTGACAGCGACAAAGAGTGTCCGACAGCGACGAGGACTGATCCATTACGCGACTCGTATCGCCGCCGCAGTGGTGGTGACAGTTTTAGCGGCAAGGCCCGCTTTTTGACTTTGTGTTTTACTTTTTTGAAACTTTAGTTCTTTAAAACCCAAATACTTGTTCTTCTGAATGTGCGAAGTCTGACTCCTACGGACTTTTTTTGTTCTTTTCTCTCACGAAAAATGGGTGCGCGTTACAATCGATGTATTACTTTTTTTTTTTTTTTTTTTTTGGTCACGGAAAACGGGTGCGCGTTACAATCGAGGGCGCGGTAGAATCGAGTAAATACGGTAATATTTTGTAAGGTAACTGCTATTTGGGCATATCAATGAAAGAAATGCACTCCAGCCAGTGAAACAGCCTATAGACTATTTTATGGATGTGTTTCGGTGCCACCATATTGGGCTGTAGCCTTGCCGTTTTGTATCTTTAATGACTAAACGAACAGCGCTACATCATACTCATATGCATGAAAACGGTTGGGTTGGTGCTTTTGACGTTTCACAACCTCATTAACTCACACTGCGACATACAAAAATAAGAAAACGTTGATTGAACAGCCCAAGGCGGCGGCACCCATGTGTCTTAGGTAAAATTGTGGATATCAACTGCGAAATATTGTTGGGATAGAGAAATGCGCCTGTCAATGCTGTCAAGAAATGTCCCCCCCCAAAAAAAGCCTCTTCAGAAGTGGTGATCCGAGAATATAAACACTTATTTTTCAGCTAACCGAAGTATTTGCGCTCCAGATCAACTAGACATTTAGATAAGTCCTCGCCAAGGTCTGATTACCGGTTGGCGACCGCACCGAGGTATGGTCATAAACAGCGGACGCACCTCCTTGTTCCGGCGGGTACGCATGACGTGCTTGCCGTTGAGTGCATCCCCGTCGACGGGCTTGAAGAGGAATGGCGGGGCGCCGTCCCCGTCGTTGGACGCAAGGGGTCTCACCGCCTCGGTGCCCTTCTTCTGTTGGCAGCAGTCCCAGCAGAGCACCAAACTCTCCTTGCCCGTTTGGAACCACTCCTTTGAATCTGCATCGCCACACAATGCTCAAATGTAATCATAATTGCTGAGGTTTGACGTCCCAAAACCACCATATGATAATGAGGGACGCCGTAGTGGAGGGCTCCGGAAATTTCGACCACCTGGGTTTCTTTAACGAGCACCTAAATCTAAGTACACGGGCCACTATCACTTTGCCCCCATCGAAATGTGGCTGCCACGACCAGGATTCGATCCCGCGGCCTTTGGGTCAGTACTCGAGCACCATAAACACTTGACCACTGCAGCGGGTCCTGCTCAAATGACTTGCGTCTGAAAGTACGCAACAGATACTACAAAATCTGTGGACTAATGTCAAGGACTCAAAATAGCCAACATTCCCAAACAGTCGGCCACTGATGGGCAACCATTTTAAATGAAATTTTGGAGCTTTAAGTGCCAATACCACAATGCGATTATGACACACGTCATAATGGGGGGACACCTGATTAATGTGACCATTCGAGGAACCTTAGGACACCCATAAATCTTACACAGATGTTTTTACGTTTCATTTCCACCGATACGCAGCCGACACAACCAAGAATTGAATTCGCGCCCTCAAGCTCAGCAGCGCGACACCAGAGCTACAAAGCCACCCACGCGTGTCGTGGCCAACAGTTTTATGCCAGAGAAGTGCAGAGAAGGTTTTGACAGAAACACCCCACCAGTGTACACAGATTCAACCTATCTTTCTAGTGGCCCTATAAACATTTATGACAATAGACTGTCAGTAAAGTGTTTCGTCCTTTAGTTGTCCCTGTTTCTGTGTTTAGGCTCTACATCTACAATTCAGCACTTATGAGAAGGTACTGCATCTGATACAGGATAAAAGAAGGCATTTACGTACACAATACTGGTGCTTAACCCTTTCGCTACCACTGACAAGTGTAGTCATTATGAGATTGTGTAACAAAATGACAGATGACGACTACAGTAAAACCTCGCTATAACGAAGTTGAAGGGGGAGTCGTAATTACTTCGTTATAGCCATTAGTTCGTTATAGCCAATATCCATTTCTACAGACAATTAGCACGCAAGAGAGGATGTACTCACCACCAAATCCCACAGCAGCCCGCCACGCAAAAGAAAAACGGCCGTCGCACGGAGAAAAACTAGCAAAAGAAAAAAAAAAGAAAGAACAGCAAAGAACTGCTACTTTATTCACTCCAAACTCGGCACACCAGCTGGCGGTTCAGAAAAAAAGTCCTTAATAGACTTCTGCCGTGTCTTCCTCAGACGGATTATGGCTTTTTCAGCCGCTGCCGCTATGTCGAGTCCGTCCTCGCCGTCATCGTGAGCGGTGAAGAAGCGGCGCAGCAGGTCTGCCGCATCCAGCACTTGCGCGGACATCGGAACATCGGGTTTGCCAACTCCGGGCTGTCGTCGACACATTCGTCACTGTCGTCACTCACCACCCCTGTCACCGCGCGCACAATTTCAGCCTCTGTCAGCTCTTCGGTTGTCACCGCGTCAGCATCGGCACTGACGTACGTGCAGAAGGTGTCGCAGTCGGGCACAACTCCGGCGCCAAGAAGAGCGTCCCACGACGCCAGGTATTGGTCACCCGCGGCACCCTCATTGGTGGCAGCACCGATATCTTCGCTGTCACTGCCGCTGTTGACGCCAAATGAGGCATGCACCGGAAGCAGATGGCGATCGTGCTTGCTGTTACAGACATCCAAGCAGCCTGTAGCATCTCGATCACCATGTAGAGGTCGATTGTAGTCTCGCGCTTCATGCTCATATTGAGTAGAATTCGGTCGATTACACGCTTCCGGTACCGTGCTCAACGCTACGCCGAAATCTTGGGCAACCTTTTTCTTCTTGACGCTGGACTCAACGGCTTTTAACATAGCCGCCTTCTGCTCGATTGTAATCGTTTTGCGCTTTCGTTTGCCGTTGCCGTCGTCCATCTCCTGTCTAGCGGCGGGAACCGAGAGAGACGCTGTTCTGATGCACACGCAGCGAACGACAAGCAACAACAAGGCCCGCGGTCCCCGCGTAGCCGCCCACGTGGTCCACGCGCGCAACAGGAGAGCGGGCGGGTCCACGAGTACCGCGGGAGAGGGGAGGCCGGGTGACGTGCGCGGGTGGGTCCACGAGTTTCAGTGGAAAGGGGAGGCAGGCAGACGCGCACCCTCGCGCGTGTTGGCAGGGGGCTCCTCGGGAGCGCGAGGCACGAGTTTTGAATTGCCGCATCCGTGATGGGACGTAAACCGTCGCGCGCTATAAGACATTGACTTGCCGGCTACCAAAATGATCAGTAAATGCTCGGTGGGGAAAAGAACGGTTCATTATATCCATTGCGAGGAAATTTTAGCTTCGTTAAAACGAGATGTTAAATACATGGGCGTCTATGGGAATTTCAAGAGGAATTACGATTGCTTCGTTATATTCATTAGTTCGTTATATCCCGCTTCGTTATAACGAGCTTCTACTGTATACTCGTCATCAACAAAAATTGGTCCCGCATGGAACTAGTGAAGACTATGCTCGTCATAGCTGTGTTTCTTGACGCTACATGGCCACACTTGTCCATGTTGGGCCATTTGTGTCTCGGCTTTCATTTTATTGCCATTTTTCATTGTATGGCCATGCAGTGAAGCCACCTTCGAGCAATCTTTTTTTACGCGATTAGTGAAATAAAGGAACCCCTTTGAATTGAACGAATGATACCATTTTATTAAGAAAAAAAAAAAAGCTCTACAAATTGAGCGGAAAAAAAAAATCCGATAATTCTGGCACATTTTTCTTCTTTTCTTACGGTAGCGAAAGGGTTAAGGGGGGACATGGGTTGTGGAGACCAAAAATCATCAAAGAAAAAAGTGTTTTTTTTTAATTATATTATTGACATCTACAGCTATTATTTCGCATGTAAAGCCTAAGAGAAGTCTTATAAGATCAGTATTTCATCTGCAGTTTAGATCTGTGCAACGAGTATGAGCTGAATGTTAAATGTTTTTGGGTCATTTATTTAGCTTGTCGGAGTGATATCTCATGATCTAGAACAGCTAGAGCTGTAATTACTTTTTTAACATAAAGTCCAAGCTGTGTATCACAAAGTGCTGAGAGCAGAATTCTAATTTTCTGCTCATAGATTTTTTAAAATTGATTTTGTTTTTTCTTTACAGTAGTCATGGTATAAACATTGAATTTCGATCATCTGCAGAATGACTAGTTATGATCCGATCTGAAAACTGTTTGCAGTTTGCACTTATTGCATATAGTAGTATCTAGCTATCTGATAATATTCACTTTCTGCTGAATGGCTTTTTTCCTGTTGTCTCCGGAAACAATAGAGAGGCAGTCTTGTGTATCTTGTAAACCAGTTTACTTACAAGAAAAATTATTGTATATTTGAAATCAGCATGAAAAACCAAACAAGTCTACTTAATTTCATCAGGTTTGGACATAAGATAAAGAAAATATCTCCACACACCATGTCCCCCCTTAAGGGGGGAGGTGGCGATCGAAAAGAACTTTTTTGTTTGTTGACCTAGAGTAATGAAATTTGGCAGGCACACTGAAGAGTGTCTCGAATAGCTATATATGAAGTTTCATTGCGATATCTCGAGTAGTTTTGAAATTACACTATGTTACATAATCTGATGACATACTCTGCTGGTGAAAAGCCTAGCATTGTAACAAAACATGCCAGGAAGGTCCAAGTGGTTTTGATCTTTACTCAAAAGAACACTACACAGGATGACATTATTAAAAATTGTCTATTCCTTTTAGTTTTTTTACAAATAACATCCCCATCAGCTTCATGTATTGCATCAGAACTTCTCATGCACTAATTATCACATACAAAAAAAACTATGCCCTAAGCAAAGTAAAGAATAATGTCATCCTGTCAACAAGACTTCAAGGATTAAAAGAAAAAAATCGGAATCAAAATCTGTGTAGTAGTTGCCAAGATATCTGCTCCACGAGCTGAGCAACATGCCAAAAAAAACAGTATTGAGAAAACTGCGTTTAAAGTTTGGCCTTCTCTAAAACACCTAAAGATTGTGGTCTTTGGTTTTTTTTTTTTTATGGTGTTTCACTTCTTGGACATGTGGCCTTTCTCCAGTGTGCCTTTGTTCTTTTTTCATAACCTCCTCCTTTTTTTGATCTACAAAAAACCAGTATGGATTTCAAACCAAGTTCTCTGTATGAAGGAGTGGTGTGATAGACATGACAGAAAAGAAGATATTGCAATCTAATAAGGCCATACACTGAAATAATTACACATATTTCTTGTATTTATGCTGTCATTAGCATAATTATGTCTTGCTTATTGATTACAATTAATCATTGAATATTTTTTATAAAGAGAGAGGTTTGTTGTGACAGAAAATGGCTCACACCGTGATAGCCGATGCCTTCGTTCCAAATAACAAACAGTTATGGCTAAGACGTTAGTGGCACAGGGATTTTTGAGCAGTTTATTCAGTGACGCAAGTCGGGCAGATAAAAATTCGTCCCCCTGCTTCATACACGTTCTTTTGCCATTCTCGCGTATGAAACGTATTATCATTCGGCCGATCGCGGCAACGCTAGTCTACGAGGCTTTCATTGTTTCAGAACATTCATAAACGCCTGCGGCGATACCAAGCACGGCTCCAAGCACGTCTAAATTACATCACTAGTGCTTATTGACAGCACTCTGACCGCGAAGTGCTCGGCCGCGGGGTCCGTGGAGCCGGCGCGTGATGTGCTTGGAGGCGGCGTTCGTTGACGATTCGCGAATGCGAAGCTACGATGACGATCCGCCCATCCGCGGTTCCGAAATGCCGGCGAGCAATGTGCTTCTTCGCTTGCGAAGAAGCACATAGCCGCGGGTACGCTAGCGCGTTGTTCTTCCCCGCAAGGTTCGAGGTTCGTCTCGCTAAACGGCGCCGTGAGCGGAGTTAGGCCTAGTGACGGCTCCGAGAAGTAGGTGCGCAGGCCGTGGTGCCCGTTGCTTCGAAGTGCGTAATGCGTGGTCGTGAGTACAAAGAGTTGTCCCGCGATATCCTTCGTCACGATGTCAGAAGTGCTGATAAGCAGAAATCAAAACATCTAACCGCGAATCCGACGCTGAAGTCAACGCTAGAGTCGGTCCGAGACTCGCGTTTGCGATGTTCGCTAGGAGCGCGGCGCACCATCGTAATCAGATCGAACTTCCTCTTGCAGCTCCAAACTAAAGCGTATTTATATTCTAAGTGATCGTCGAGCCGTGAACACAGAACAATTGCGAACGTGTCACGAAGTAGCGCGATTCTCGACAGCCATGAACTCGCGACGTGCAATCGGCAGACGATCTCCCGGAGCGAGCATCGGACCAATGGCGAGGCGAGCTGGGGCAACATGGCGGACGCGGCCAATCGGAGGCCTCGGAACGACTCTCCAGTGTTTGCTTTTTGTGCGCTTCTTTCTGAATGGAGGAGCCCGCTGAAGCGGGGAATTTGAACACGGAGAAATGCCCTTTCGAACAAGCCGAAGAAGTTGGTTCGCGGTCACGCCATCGCGGAGCTACAATTTTTTGAAAATCGCTCTTTTTTTTGCGATTTCCACAATAATTTTCGCCACCTCGGAGGGCAAAACGAACTTTTCGAAGCAATTCTGGGTGGTTTTCAGTGTAGATATTTTGGAATCAGATAGAAAAAGGGTTCCAGAAACTGAAATCTTGATTTTCAGAAAATCGATTTTTTTGCCATTTTTTGCGATACGAAAGCCGCGTCCCCCCCTTAAGGGGGGACGTGGGTCCTAAAATTTTTTCTTTATTTTTGGGTCAATATGAACCAAACTTCACTGTCTTGACCAGTTTTTTATGCTGATTTCAAATCTGTAATTAGTTTTGTAATAGCTGCACTAGTTCAAAAGATCTCGAGGTTTGAAAACATAATTAGTGCCTGCTTCTTACGGGGCTTTTAGGCAATTTCGACCTACTAAAACCAATATGCAAGTGCATGGGCCCAATGCCCAGGTCATGCTGTAGGGGGTGATGCTATTTTTATTCACTTGAGAGCACTGTGAAGGTCAGAAAACAGATGAACACTCACTGGTGGTTATTTTTTCTGATTCACTCTCATTAGTATCTTTAATTAAAATTTGTAAAATGGTGCTAGAGTAATGCAAAGAGCATCACCCCTCAGATCGTTTCAATACGAGTAAAATTATACCAAATTTGTGATTTTTACTCAGCAACAACATGGAAAAAAACCCCGTAAGGCTGAGTGCGTTGAGCAAAAATATCAAACTGAGAAAAACGCATTTGAAGTTTCAGACAACGGTAACTTTTGTGGAAGTGCAGCCACAGCACTAGTGGTTATATCATTTGATAGGTTTCTTCTTCACGAGAACAGCCATACCAAATATGTGACCATGACCTGCCAATGTACTGGCAAAATCTTCTTATAAAGCCACATAGTGCACCCAGTACCAGAGTGATAAACTCCACCTTTAGCAATTCATTGGCCTGTACCAATTCCTTGCAAGCTAAAGAAATACAAAATTTGTCTATGAATATGGCTTTGCAACAGGCAAATAAAATAGGCAGAGAGATTAAGTCTAAAAAGCCCGTGGGTTATTTATTAAACCAAAAATCAGTTATTATTGTCCAGCAATAGCACTTGGCTCAACAGCAGGCAAGGGCTGTACTCTGGGTCCCCTGCTGGTCTGTGTCATTTTGAAAGTCTGTGCTTGGTGTCACTTTTGCAACTTCCAATGTCAGTTTTTAACCTTCTCAAGGCTGTGGAGCACAAATCAATTTCCCAAAGTGTAACACGGCGTCTCTGCCATTCCGGTGTTGCTCTGTCAGGTCGTGGTTGAAGCGACTACCGTTGCACCCTTGTCGACTGTATTGGTGGCCCTAATTTAATGCATTTCACTTCAAATGACATTAATTATCTTAGCACCACTATCACCAGCTACCTTCTACGAGAAACGCTTCTCGCGCGAGTCGCACCTATGATAATGAAGCACAGGCTTTGAAAGCAGCCTATACCCTCTGTCTTGGAAAAGGTCACTGCTTGAGCCGAACTCGGAACGAAGCACAAGCCCAAAGAACGTTTTTATCACGGATACGTCCACGTGGATAAATTCTGTGCTGTTTTCCTTGACGCCGTTCACCAACATCCAACGGCTTGAACTTCCGCTGCTTCGTTGCGCGCTGCGATGCCAAGCACTCCTCCCGTCGCCGTATTTCCCGCGCACTCGGCAGTCCCGCATAGTATGCCATACGAACGCGGTTTCGAATGCCACTGAAGCGTTGCCTAATGATCCGATGGCTGCAGCTTGACCAAGGGGAACCGGGCGGTTCTCGTAGACTCGAAGCTCCGGTAGCGACAAGTAGTTTCGGCATCGCGCCCTCGTACGCTTGGCGCCTCTTCTTTACACGAGAATCTCGGGATGTGCCAACACAAAATAAGATAACTGTGTGTCGGTGGGCCGCACGAACGCGAGCAGCGTAAGCAGAGGAAGATGACACTTGTAACAACACACGAGCATACGACACCGGCAACACGGCAGCCGTGAGCGCAGAACAAAAATACAAAAACAAAATGGCCGCCTTGGGTTGCGCCAGCCAATGGGAGGCGCGAGAGAAGGGGCTCGCCTCGCGCGCGCGCGCTCTGGCCAATGAGCGTTCTACAACCACCCTGCGGAAAAGCGCCGATAGCGGCCGTTCTGTTGCAGCGACGCCATTTTGAAACGCCGCAAAATGTACACAAAGAAAACAGCTTCAAAACAAGCCAAAGATGGCGGCGATCAGCCAGCTGCTGCGCCCGCGGCGCGCGCGGGAAGTTTGAACAAATTTTGCCTGTTGAGATGCATTTTGCGGCTCCCGTGGCGTCTTAAAAATAAGTTTTAACCCATTTCCCGGGCGAAATCGGCGATAATATTTTGAGGGCAGCTGCTTAGGGGTGCAAACATGCCTAAAATGCGTTTTTCTCAAAACTGATTTTCTGTCCATTTTTTACTATTCTAAGACCCGCGTCCCCCCTTAATCGCAAAGAAATAAACACTGGGCTTTTCCACCACCTTCAGTACTTTGCAAGCGATTCCACAAGCTCTTCAGTCCACTTTGTTTTTTTCTAAGCTAACCCATGTTGGGAGCTTAGAATGAGGCGAGGGTTTCACATGAATGCTTTTGTTCAACAATCCAAACAAGGCAAAAGTTCAGAAAAAGATGAAAGCTTGAAGAGATGAAAATTCGTGAACATGGGAGGTCGCTGGAGTCAACTTTTTGACAAGTGGTCTGGTCTCTCTTCAAGGCAGCAACCTTAAAAAAGACAAGACCACTTGTCGAAATGGCTCCAGCGACACACCGTGTTCAAGAACATCCATTTGTTCAGCAATGTAACTACAATGTTCACTTTCAAAGAATGTGTTCAGTTGTCAGTAGAGCTGTGCGAATAGCAAAATTTTGGGTGCGAAGCGAATTCGAATATTGAAGTGTGAGTGCGAATCGAATCGAATATTTTTCGAATATTTCTAGAATATTTTTCGAATACTTCGAAGCGAAATTGCAGAAAAAAAAAGTTGGAGAGGATTCCTAAGCATATTCTTATGACATAGCAACGTGAAAGTTTCTTTTCGCTAGGTTGAAGCGCAATGTAGAGGCCGAATTGTATTTATGGCCATGATTTAGTGCAACCAAAGTGCTGCCGATAACACTTTACACGTGGTAGGCAAAATTGCCATTTCCTCAGCCTCTCCTTCTCTTTCAACTTCTGCGGAAGCCCAACTGATGTGGCGGATAAGGGTGTGCTCCCTTCAAGTCCGGAGTTCCAAATCTGCCTTGTAGACATCGATATATAATAACATCTGAAATTTTGGATGCTAAAGAGCTTCGGCGTCCAATTATTCGGATTTCCTGTCCAAATTTCAGGCTCAAAACAGCATTAATTGAGCCCCCACCTCTGCCATATCTTTCATCTCCATGTTGGAACCAGCGTTTTCTTGAGTTAATACACTTGCGACCGTAGCAGAGCTTGAAAGGCAGCTTCGTCGCAATGCGGGATGTGATGGGGTGAAGCATATTGAAAATCTAGGGACCACTTCTAATCGGATGTTGACTGTGTCTTGCCAATTCGATTGTAGCGGAGCTTGAAAGGCAGTTTTGCCGCAATGCAGGGTTGTGGTGGGGTGAAGCATATTGAAAATCTAGGGACCACTTCTAATCGGACGTTGTGTCTAGGCCAAGTTCGACCGTAACGGAGCTTGAAAGGCAGCTTTGCCGCACTACGAGAGTGTATTGAGGTGAGGCATACTATAAAATCTGAAGGGGTCACTTTCAATCGGACATTGACTCTGTCTTTGGGAAGTTCGAATAGTTCGAATAGTAAAATTCCAGTGCGAATCGAATCGAATAGCAAACACCATTTGAAAAATATTTGAAATTTCGAATATTCGCACACCCCTAGTTGTCAGTCAAGCAATGTGTTTTGTAAACATCTGTCTCCTATGTCGCATTTTCGAGCAATGAAGTTTTGCATGCGTGAATCCACAGCGCGCATAGAGTGTTATTTTGGCCAGCTTGGCTCTTGGCCAAATGTTGATAGAATGCACGAGCCACAGGGAACGGCACGTCAAGCGCAACCTCGCGAGTGGACAAAGCGGATGAGTTTTTCTGGAAGCACTCCTAACAAAGTAAGTGCACGGCACTGAGACCAACCAGATAAGGTAGCGCGGTGTCGGAGAGAATACTGCCGTGCAGCACTTACTGGTAGCAAGGCAGCTGTGGCACATGTAGGCCGGCACTTCCCGGGAATCAGAATCATCAGCAGACTCCTCTTCTTCGCTTGCTGAACTCGCATCCGCTGCACAAATGAAAAACAGCGAGTGAACAGTGATTAGCAACAAGCACAACTGATTAGCAACTACCATAAGTTTAAAAACACGCCCTTTGAAAACAAGGGATTTAGGAAGCAATCACAACTTCTGCCGGCCAAAATCCACATCAGCTGCATACAATATAATCTGAAGTGTAATTACCAATGACCCTTTTTACCCACCTACATCTAACTAGCAAACATTTAAAACCATTAACACTACTACAACTAACGATAATGTTTAGCTTTCACGTTTAAAGAAATATAAAGACGGAGGAGTTTCAAACAGAGCTATCCTGAACAGGTGGACAAAGCTGCGGCTCCCATTATCTAAGCAGCAGACAAAACAATATATACAACATAGAAAGTACCTCACAGTTGCAAACTTTACACATTGATTGAAAACCTCAAACTTAATAAAAATCAAAGCATGAACTACATTTCACCATACAGAAAGATATAAAAGGCACATGTCGCAGGGACAGAATCAAGCTTAGTTGTTTTATTAGGAATGTTCACAGCAATTCACATTGGTGTGTTACAAATCCTTCTATATTCACTAGTTTTATTCGTCCTTTTTAGCTACAAGAACACCTCACTTCCGTCACTGTGGGAGTGTCTGACACCTTGCAGAAACACCCGGCTCCCACGCATACCAACATGAGTTTGATCTGCACAAACATTTTGTTTGTGCAAACCTCTCATCAAGTGTATTGCACAGCTGCTACCAAACTCACCGAATTCATTTTGCGCCACTTTGGTCAGTCGGGATGATGGTCTGCTTCGCCGAAGCACGTTCTGCCTGCGGTGTCTCCGGTGAGGCCGGGAAGTCGCCGCGCCTGGGGTCTTCTTCCACAGGTAGTAGAACTCCACCAAGTCAGCCTGCCATCACAAAAGGTAAGCGTCATGCAAAACTAAGCCAAAAAACAACAACACACACGACAAAAATGAAGTAAAAGTTTAGTAAGAGGTGTCACCACACTTACCGTCTCCTTATGTGAGAGGAGCTCCTTGCGTATCTTGAAGAAGTTTTTGCCATATTGCCTCAGGCCCTTGACAAAGCGTTTCTGCACGGATGAGATGACAAGCGAGACAAAGTGTGAGAAGGGTAAGGGACGCGTCATGTCTACTCAGAAGCAACCAACCAAAGGGTGGTTTCACACAACTGAGCTCTCTCCTATCCACCAAACTTCTGCGGCCAACTACTTCACCTGCACTCTTAAAAAAACAGCGCGTCGAAAGAGTGCCTTTTGTCACCGAACAATAATCGTCATCTAGCTTGCTTGCATTTCCTTTCTTGAATACCCGATGCTCGCCACTTTCCTATAAAAAATACTATGTCATGCTGATAGCGCACATGCTGTACATGACCTAGAAGTGCTGGCCGCGCAGGGATAATGCAGGGGAAGGCACGCGAGATAGATGATTATTGTAGGGGGGCCAAAAAAACGCCCTTTTTACTCGCTTTTTCTTTAGAGTGTGCTGCCCTACTTTTTATGTTGACATTCTGCCTGTGGTTTCACACTCTATATTTTTCACACTGAACAGTGATGCATAAGCCAATTCAAATGGCATCTCTAATAGACCCCAATCTTACCCGTTCAACATCTTTGTTAATCCAGTGCTACAGAATTTCAGGGTAAGATGGGAGTCCTGGAGTGATGAGAAATTGCCGAACGAGGAGTGTCACTGCATTCATCATACGATGATTTCTCATGACCTCAACAAACAATCCAGAGAAGTCAAACACAACAGCAAAGTAGAGTGTCGCTCGTCTCAACTTGCAACAAAGCCACACAGTCACACCGACTGGAAGGCAAAAAGCCCTCAGCCGATTGTTAGACCCCCCCCTCCCCCCATTCTCGGGATCGCAGGCACTGCAAGCTTCCTGTACCTCATGGGATTTTGCAGTGCCTTCATGATTGCCCCACCATTAACCAAGTAGTGATGCCATGTGGTGACGTCACCATGTGACATCACGTCATCATGACGTCACAAATTTTGGTGACCAGCGATGTCATGATGACGTCATCATGCGATAATTTTTTTCAATCACTCGTGTTGACACCGCCGCCGCTACCAACGGTCATTTTTCACATTTGATGAGGCGCCTACGGCTTCTGCCTAAAAAAGAAGAAAACCTGCACCGGTATGTGTCTACCTGGTCCTCGTCGGTCCACTTTTTATCGAGGCCTCGGGGTACGGGGTTCTTGACCAGAGCCTGCAGGGCACGGCCCGTGTCATACTGGCTGTCGTGCAGCAGGTCCAGTGCGTTGATGGTCGTGTCATCCCGTGAGGCCGCCAAACACCCGTCCTCCGCCGAGCCCCCGTCACACATGCCCGCAAATGCCGCCATGCTCCTGCAATGGGCACCATTCAGAAAGAGCCCAGGAAAGGGAAAATGAAGTGCTGCAAAGCACTTCTGATTCGAAGTTTACTATGGCAAGCCAATTCCACGATACGCATCACTACACCACCAACGCAGCAAATCGTGCTGGTAGCGGTACAGTAGAACCTCGCTGATCCAGTCCCATTTCATACGATTTCCTGGTGGTAATTGCAATGTCATTATCAAGCAAAACTGTGCGATGTTTTAGTGAACTTGGATAGTACATTTTCCCGGATAGTACGTTTTTTCCACGTTTTTTCAGAAATGTATGAATGAGGTTCTACTGTAATCTTCAGTGGACTGAAAGGCATAGAGCTACGTTGAGGATCATGTGTTTGCATCGTATTAAGCTCACTAATCCTTGACGTTTGCCATTCCCCTGTACTTAAATCATATTACATCCAGTTTGAATGTGTTGCATGCCCACGTACCTTTACCCGATGTAACGTGATTCATAGGATTCCTATGAATGCATTAGAATCTCTGACCCATGCCCATGCATTAGAATCTCCGACCACAAGGGCGCCGCCACATCTGTCATTAGAGTGCCTTGCGACCGTTACCAGCTCCTGATACACTTGCTGGACTGGACGGTAGTATTCAGTTTTCATCAGTTATTAAAAGTGAGGTCATGTAATGTAGAGTTGTAAGCATGTGTCAACAGAAAGTGCAGGCGATGACACGCAATCAGCTGCAATCTCGAACTCAAAGTGGATATGGTGGCGCCATCTAGCAAAGGTGCGTGCTAACACTCCTTCCTGTGCCACAAGTCCTGCGCGCAGTAAGTTACCTAAATAGCCTTAAAGCTTTCTTCAAAATGTTCCAAATAAACGTCAAACTCTGGTTGCACATTTCCCATTCGTAAAAAACAGCCATATCTGATTTATACCCCCTGCACTAGTTCCATTTCATAGTGCTAATTTTAGTCGTTCTGTAAATAATTGCACTGGCAACAATGACAATGGTAGGGTAATGGCGGCGTTCTTGTGGTCAGCACTCTTTGGACAAGCTCTTCCTCTAGAGTCTGTGCTAAAGCTATGAGACATACTGCAAGTGCACTTCGAATGTCGTGAAACCAGTCTTGTTGTCCTGAAAGAAAGAGCACCGACCTGGCGGCCCTGAGGTACATCATGAGGTCGCAGTCGGGAACCCCGGGCGTCCAGCGCAGCTCCTCGCGGGGCATGCCGGGGGGCTCGTGGGCGGGCCGCAGTTCGGGCAGCCGTGCCTGGTGCCCGGGCCCAACCCGGATCTCGCCCCCGGACGGCCGCTCGGGGCCTTCCCCCGCCACGCTGCCTCCTTCCCACTGCGGGGATCACCCACCGCTGCTGCTTCTTCTGGCCACCCCCCTCCCTGGAAGACAAACAGACCTCCATCGAGCTGATTGCTACAAGCACAGGTACAATCACAGGCTTCTAGAATAAGCTGGAAAGGCCATGAAAGTCCCACTGAGCTACTTAAAGGCTCCCGATCTTCAGGAGCATCTGTGAACTGTCAGCATGAGTTCGTGGTGTCTGTGTTCACACTAACTGTTCGTTTCTTTTTTAACACAAAAGTGTTTTATGCCGGGGTCCACCAAGTACATCCATCACGGATATGACGTTGATAAAATGGACGCCAACGGGTGAGAAAGAAGAAAACCAAGAAAAAAGATACCCCGCTGGGAATCGAACCCACGACATTGCGGCCGCGACGGCAAGCGCCCAACGCCCTACCGACTAAGCTAACTCAGGAGATGCTAGACACGGTGCGAACGCGCCTTATATCTTTCACACATTCTCTTTCGCGGCGGGCGGAGCGGGGCGGTGCCGCCGTCTGTGAGATGTGAAAATAAGTAATGCCTCACGATCGACACTTACTAGCGCTTACTCCGAGATTGCACGCGATATCGGAGGTCACGGTTAAAGCGTCTCGATGCCAGAGAGGTAGACTGGCCGCGCTGGCGTCGCCGAGGCACCCTTGACTCAGTTACGTTCTTTGCCTTTGGCTTCGTGTTAGCGTGCGTCAGCTCATCGGAGTAGTGCAGCTTCCACGTGCACCAACGGGATTTCTCCGCCGCCGACTGCTTCAATTGCGAGAGCAACGACTAACAAAACTGCTGCAATACACGTTGCAGAAAGGACGCGATTTCGACGGGCGAATGTCGTGCCTTGGTGGAGCGAGAGCAGCGCCTGCGAGACAGAGGCCAGCAGGACGCACGCGTTTGCGGCTCAGGCTACGAACCTCTACCTCCCGTGTTGCTGAAGCGCAGTGTGTGTTAGTGTATGCATGAGCACAGGCGTCGGCTACGCATTACTAGAAAGCGCACACCATGCTGTTTCTCTCCTTAATTGACGACGTTTTAAAGAAATGCATACCGGGTACCAGTGTTGATTATGAGCTTGTTGATATCACCCTTAGGCGGGATTCACGATTCGCTGTGTCCAAATATATGTTCACACCGTCAGCTACCACAACGGTTTAATCATGATCATGGGCGTTAGTCGTCGCGACAGAGACATGCTGTCAACCTGGGTGCATCCACGTCAAACGGTGCTATAGCTGCCAAACACGAATAGACATTGTACAAGCTCTCATATATCACTACACAATAAGCACTACTTCTGTGAAGACACGTTTCACTTTCGTGTTATACCGATTCCTATGGCGGAGGGATCAGCCATGTTTTTTCCTACTCTTTCTTCTCTATCTTATCTACGTTCCCCCTTGCCCCCACCCCACATGTAGAGTAGCCAAGAGAGCCAAAGCTTGGTTAACCTCCCAGCCTTTCCCCTTCCTTTCTCTCTCTCTTGCAGACTGTGAGCTAACACTCATCTGAACTCAATCACATTCCTAACTACACCTACTCATACTCACCGATGCCTGTGTTAATAATCACTCCTGCTTACTGTTACCTACACTGCTAGGGTGCTTATTTGGGCTGGTTGGTACATGCCCATAGAAAACGAGAACAGCGTGAACGGGACAGAGCTGGACTAGGAGCTGTCTAGCTCACTGTACCTCACCTGCTCTTGGAAATTGTGCAAATAAGTTGGTCACGCGACCTCCGAAATTCACCGCATGTGGTTGAGCCTTCACTCTAATTATAGGAAAAATAATACTGAACAGCGGAACCACGAATCAGGGTTCACAGCCCTGTGTTTGAACCACTACAGTGAGACATGAACTTATGGCGAGGTGCAACAGGTGCAGGTGCCACCCAAATCTGAAAGTATTCCGTTCTTTTCTTGAAGTCAGCCCTTTAATGAGGTAACCAACAGAGAAATCACAAGTGGGGTCATTCATCAAGAGTATTGGTAGGATCACAGCACTGATAAAATTAGACCAACAGCATGTCTTCTCTTATTTCTCTAGCATTTATCCAGTCATTCGTATGAAGAAAGGAATTGGAATGCGGTAAAATGTGGACTGAAACAGTTTGAAAATTAAAAAAAATAAAAAAAAGGGGGAAGACAGGCTAACAGAAAAAAAACATTAACACCATAAATGATGCCAGCAATCTATGAAAAGAACTACAGGCTTAACAAAGTACAGTGTGCAAGAGAACACAATTCAACAGTGTAAGCCGAACATATGGATTAAATTGCAGACAAACTACCAAATTAAGTTGCAGCTTTTTAAACCAAAATCCACACCCTGACAGAGGCTCCAACAATCAGTTGGTGAACAACAAGCCGAAGAGCAACTTTCCGATCTTATTGATGCAACTACCCAGCCACTCGATTCGCACAATATCATTGTTCGATCCGTGGGCATTCAACGGCTCCGCATTAGTTCTGATCACAAGGTGTAACTGTTAGGCATGTACCCAAAGCTTGATAAAGAAGTATTTCTGCAGATGAAAGCAAAGCGTGCAAGCACAGGCACCACAAAATGAACAGAAGATGACAACACAGACGCAAGCTGTCAACTGAAAGGTCCTACTGTGGCACGAAAAGATGTTTTCAGCCATCATTCTATGGTGAACCCCTACCAACTAGAGGACATGTGCAGCTGTAGCAATTGCAAATCAATATTGTAAAATAATTTGTACATGCAACAGTAGAAACAATAAGTCAGGACTCTACAACTTGCGTACTTGGCAAGGCCAGCTGCATTCAGGTAGTGAAACCACCGTGCTTTTGTGACAACAGCTGCTATTTAACAGGAGCAAAAACCCCATCTATATCCGCGTGAATTGCGAAAATTTTAAATTAACCATAGTACCTCTGACCTTGCTGGAATGACGTTTTCAACCGAGATCTTTCACAACAGAACGCAAACTGTTTAGCACTATTAACCGACCAAAGCATGTATCCAAATATAGCCGACCAACTATTATGTGTTCTTGTGTCATATGACTGATACAAAAGGCCTCTCATCCTTTCCTTTTGTACAGTCCCTTCTAGGGTTGCCACCTTTTCCGGAGGAGTGTTAAAAAAGATAGAGTTAATGTTGAACAATAGACATCATGTTGCTTATGCAATGCCATTTAATGTAACATTGCTTTCAATGAGCAAAATAAACTTAATGTACACATACACAAAAACACAACACTTTCTGCTGGCATAAAAATACCCATACTGAAGGTAAGTGAGGTTTTAGTTATTGCTCTAAATGTGCTGAATGAAAAGGAACCACGCGTCCATAAGAAGCTCTTCTTTGTGTCTCAATCCACCAGGCCAGTGACATTGTAGACACAAACAACGTTAAAATGTACACGGTGCATATGCCGCAAAAATATCGGATATTCATAAAGGCGCAATAAGACGCTCTACTGTAGTCCAATGATCGCTACCCTTGAAGGGATCTTAAAAAGGGTTGACTAATAGCTTAAGAGTTTTGATGATTGGCGATAAACATTTGATGTTGTAGATGTTGAACTGATGCTTATAACACACCCCAGAAAATAAATAATTGCGATATCATGACAAAAAAGCGGCCGCCATTGGCCGGTCTTAGGTGCGAACTGGCAACTGGCCCTGTCTAAGAAACGGGCCAGGCCGGTCTAAGATCGGACAGGTGCAACCCTAGCCCCTTCTGTGCTCCTCATTCTACCAAGGGCAACGAATCAAAACACAGTGAAGGACCCGTAAATTTCATACATGTGGACGACACGCAAGCTTGAAAACACTTTAGAGATCCGTTTAGGTACTTTACCCTAAAACAGTCTAAATACTACAAATGCTGGTCTTTTTACATGCAGGAAACCCGACACAATCGTGAGACACACGGCAGTGATGGGTGGGTGGGATTAATTTTGACTGCCTCGGGTTCCGTAACGTACACCTAAATCTAAGTACATAGGCATCTTTGCGCCTTGCACACATGGAAGTGCAGCTGTCATGGCTGGGAATCGAACCCGCGCCCTCGAGCTTAGCAACACGACGCCATAGCTGCTAAGCTACAATGGCGGGCAGGTCTAAATTCGCAGACAGCTTTCAAAACAAAGAGGGTTAGCTAAACACACAAACGTGACAATTAAACTTGCCGTTGATATCAAATGATCGCCAGCTCATCTTTTTTACACCTTCCCTACCCGTAGTTAGCTCCGAAATCACCATCAAATCAGCACTCAAGGCAGCCCTACACAAACATACACCACGGCCACTTTCCAACAGCTGCAAAAGCCCTGCGCACTCACCGAGACAGTGCCCGTAAGCAACAAATTGGACAAACAACGCCGCTTCAAAAAAATCAGCCGTGGCAGCCAAGTTACATCCCGCTTTCGGCCCGCTTAGCGCTTCGCTGCCGCGGGCAGCAGCTGTCGTGGCGCGTGGGTCTGCCACGGCTCTTCCTCCCCGCGGCAATTCTCCAGTGCTCTGTCCGTGATTGATGGGCGTGCGGCATCACAATGCGACAATAACTGCCGGCGGCGGCACAGATACTAGCATCGATGCACGTCGGGCGGCGGGACAATGGCTGGTTTCACCCAGATGCATGGGGACATGGGCAGATACAGATGTGTGACTTATGGGGGGCTTTCAACACGCGCGCCTCTAAACAGTTGGGACGACGCGCACCATAAAATGCCAGGACGGCCCTCAAGCCCATGGAGAACGAGAGAGAGAGAGAGAGAGAAGAGTCGGGTCACAGAGAAAGAGAGTCTCTGTTAGCTATCAGCATGTCACAACCTTTCAGTGCATTGTTTCAGCCTCCTAACAAAAACAGAAGAAATTACACTAACGGACCATTGGGAATGAATGAAACCCAACGAGGAAAGCCGAAGTCAAAGTAATGAAAACAGGAAGACACTTCAGGAAGTAGACACACTGATCAGAATTCACTGCATGCCTTTTTATGAGAGAAAATGCGCCCCAGCTTTGTTTGAAATCCACACACTCTTGCATTCTTTTGTGCTTGCATCCAAGTGTTCGCAAATCCCACCGTTTGTGACCGGGCAGTGGGTGTCACTCTCACAGCTGGTGAGCGCTGCATTTTCTACTACAGCAATGATTCGGATTCTTCTGTTTCAGTACATGTCTGTTTAAAGCTTACACGCTGGACAAAGAAAGAAGTGCACGAGTCTACAGTGCAGCACAGTCACACGAGACATCTAATCATTTTCTGACCCTCAGTTACAGCTTTAACTACATATGGAACTAGCAATGTGTTAGCATTGTAAGGTTCGATTAGTTGGTACGTCAGATTCGTTTAGTGCACAATGACAATGTGGATTCATTAATTTATGCCATCTACCGAGCATTAAAAGAATAGCAAACAATGACCTGGCTATATACGAAAGCCCTGCTGACTAGTTCTTCTTTGTACGCGTCTGTGTAATGCACTGCGACAATCACCTTTGCTCAAAAGAATGACAAAAAGTGAAACCCGCCTGAACACTAGCTTTCCTATGGACTTTTTTTGTCCAGCTGCGGCCGATAATGTACGTCTATTCAGCCTCAAAACCTTTGCGCACACGTACATACAGTTGCAGAAAATCAAAAGCAATTTACCACTCCACCCACTTGCGGCAGCTCGCTACGAAACTTGTTAAGCTTGCCAGCTGCTCCACTCGACTGATATGTCAACGCAAAGGTTGCCCTTTCTGAAGGATCACCGCTTTAGCAAACAAGCGACGCACTTCACGTGCATACTAACCAAGTGGCTCCGACAAGGCTAACAGATAAAGGAGCCAGGAGAGAAAGAAAGAAAGAAAGGTGCCGCTTTGTCCCACGCACCAGCTAGAAGCCCCATCGAGAGCACACAGTCGCTTATGTTTAGACAGCCAGATAAGAAATGTCCGGCACTGTGAAAAATGATACAAGCAGCGAAACCGTAGCTCCTTCTCCTCACTCAATCACCCTTCTCTGACCAAATGCTTGAGCAGGTGTTCACACTGCTCGCCCACTTTTCCGCTTACGGCCCAATTATCCGTAGCTCTTTCATGCAGCTCGCTTTTTTCCCCCGGGCTGGATAGAAAGGACCACGGACCAGTCTGCTCTTTGCGTCATAAAGCAACGTTTAAAGCAATAAAGGCTGGTTACAACAAGGCTCAGGATTTTTATATTTATTTTTTGTATCCTCGACTGCATATTATTTTATGGCTGGTGCTTAGCAACGCACACTGAACATTACAAAATGCGTGCCTTTGTGTCGTGGTAACATATATGTGGGTCATAGAGGTGGCTGCCTGAATACTATACTATCTAAACGAAAAGTACGCTGCAGAAAAATACAAACAAGGCAATTTGGCTCATCACTGTTCTCGATGTGTGTGCACTCTGATGTTTTATGAATGTTGTCACGAGAGGCCGGGTACGATTACAAGAGAGATTATGTATGTGTACAAGCATCAATTCAATCTTCTTGACAAGAAAAAGGTGTTTCTGCACATGCTGTAAACTTTCCTTTGTGCTGCCAGTGCCATGAATGCACAGCGTGACATCTTGCAAAAGACCAGTTGCGAGTCGGAGCTTGTACGTCTCATAAATGTTCAATATCTCTTGACTGTTCATTGTTCTAGATGATACGACACTTCTGCCTATCACCCCCACCCCTTCAGTCTCGTGTGTATAACGCACATACAAAAGCAGAGGAATGAGGAACAGATCTCTCTCTTTTGTGCTGCAAATGACGCATTTGTGTAGAACCACACTTCAAAACGCAGAATATGGTTCCTTACAAAACAGGTTCCTTGAGAAGAGGACTGTCAGTGATACAATCCTTGAGGAAGAGTTTGAGAATAGTGGCAACTGGGCCACATACAAGACAAATGTAATGCTTTTGCAACCAAGCATCAGCCAGGATATAGCATGTACGAGCGTCATTTTAGAAAGCGTATTTGTTGAAAACAGATAACCACATAACCTCATAATCGGACATAACCATCTCAAAACTTCCTATGAAACTTTGGTGCAGTGTTTGCATCACAAGTTGTTTGCAGGTTCGTCCTCTTCTCAAACAGCTCCCATCATTTCACTGACATGACGGTTTACATTCGAAAAGAATGCACAGGTGAGGAGATGCTGTAGCGAGAGGTTTCCAGGACAGCCCTGCTCTCTTGTCGTGCATACAAAGCACGGTACACACAAACAAAGTACATCCCTATCCTTGTGTTCAGTCGCCATCGCAGTGCGGCTGGGAAATGAACCCGTCACCCTGTTCTTGTTATTAGAATGCTACTGCCGCCAAGCTGCTGCAGCAGCTGCTTCACACATCCACATGAGTGCGCTTATTCTGTCATCCACTTGCATGAAACTACCAGATTGTTCAGGCTGGTCCTGGTAAATTCGGCTGGTCGTTATCAAGCGGCGTTCTGGTGATGCACATCACGTCCGGCTTGTTGAAATTGAGTGCTCTGAACACATCTCGGTTGGTCTTTTTCAGAGCACCGCGGTACAGGTCTGAGCACTCCTGGACCTGGTGAAGTTCCGGTCACGCGACTCCCGCAGCTTCCATTGTTAGCGTGATGTCAGCTGAGGCAGCATGCGCACTGCCTGTGCACCTTGCTTGCTTGCTGCAGAAAATGAGCTTGTATCATTTCTCTTCGGCCTCCAATCGCTCTGGTAGCTGCACATTTGACTTCCCTCTGGCTTCGGTCAACAGCAGGCTCCACATTTTCGAAATCCAACTCAGAGCGCAGTAGTGGGAGCGGAATCGGCAATATTAAATCATTTCCGATTCCACACATCACCAAAGGTTGTGCTGAGCTCACATGCTTGTCTCAAGGAGGTCTTTCTTTTCAATGGAGAAAAGGATCACCTGCTCTCTGGACAGTCGCACGGGAGCACAAAAGCTGACATGACAGCCTCAGCAGTACATTTTGGGGGAGGGGGTGGGGGGCTCACGCATAATAACAATCGCCAAGAGAGGATTACGGCGGCGCACAGGGAGCCTTCGTTGACGAGGTGCATAAACCGAATTGATGACTTCCGAATACACACCCTGCCTCTTTATCTCTAGGGCAACGAAAGGCACAGAAAATTCAGAAAGATCCGCAATCAACCCCCCCTCCCCCAAACTTCCCATCCTCACTAGGGTGTTCGTTCTGTTGCCCCACATGCAGAAAAGTGCGCTTGCCGCACCGGCTCTTCTCTTCTTCTGTTCCTACCACAAAAGACCGCGAGGTAATGATTGCGAAGTCCCCACCGCCCTGAAAGACAAGAAGGAAAACTGAGGAGGCGACGGGGGCAAAGAAACAAACAGCGGACGAGAAACAAAACGCCGCCGCGCGCACACGATCGCGCGCGCCCAATAACAATGGAATGGAAAGCCAGCTGCGCGTGCAGAAACCTCAACCTCGGCGCGTGCGCGCGGACACGGAGTGAGTGAGGTGCATACAAAAGGCCATTTCGCGAAACACTTTTTTCTTTCTTCTTTGTTTCTTGTATACCTCCGTTTCGCTTCTCGCCGACGGCACTACAGATATCTACCTTTTTCTCTCGCAGGATCGGCGCTCTACGCGAAGTGCGCGCGTGTGATACAAATACAAGCGACAGTGGAGTGCTGAAAAAAAAATAATAAAGAGAGGGACGAGGGATGCAGACGGCATTCCTTACACGTAGGAGGCGACCGACGAGACCTTTTCAGTAAGTCTTGTTGTCGTTTGACTCATCGAGCAAATAAAAGGTGGTGGGTAAAGAAAGAAACTCTAGGCGGGTCATGAAACGGCGGCGCGGTAGTCGACAACTCGCCGCAGGCAGTCAAAACACACCCCGGAACACGAGGCTGGAATTTTGTTTCTCGAGTATATATACATATATATTTTTTTTTTATGAAGTGGGGGAGAAAAGAGTGCCGGAGGAAGAGTGGAGGGGTGAGAAACCGCTTCGCTTCGACGCTGCCAGCGAAGAGCTTCAGCTAGCTGCTCCTCTTTTAGCGCCTCGTCGCGTCGTTTGGCTTTTTTTTTTTTTCGACGCAGTCAGCGTATTTGAGAACAAACAGCGAAAACGTGTTGACGCTCGCTCGATAAAGGAAAAGCGGTTTCAAGTCTCGTTCGGAGGCGCGCAAGCCAATGATTATTCTTTTGGGCAACGGAAGAGCTAGCTGCACGATCGAGATGGTATATTTGTCGACGGCACAGCGAAAAAAAAAGAGGGGGGGGGGGGGCGAAAAACGACGAGCAGCGACGCAATAGCAACGGCGACCAAAAAGCCATCGAAGCCCGAAGCGGAAATGCAAGACGTCACTATGAAACGCCCTATCCATGGAACCCCCCACCCCCCTCGCCGCGCTCCGTCGGATTCTCTGTCGTACGGTCGTACACACGCACGTCTTGTGTTCTCGCTCATTTTCGCGGCCTTCTTTGCCGTGAGGCGTTCGGCGCTACTTCCTCTAACGTCCAGCAAATAGAGAAAAAAAAATGTGGGCCCCTCGCACCGCTGGCTGTCCTGTTCGGCCCGCAAAAAATAAAGGTCAAGGCTCGCCGCAACTACTGCTAGTCGACGACGAAAGAACTCGTTCTTCATCGCATTCTTTTTTCTCGCTGCAAGCTCGTGAAACGCGCGCACAAGTCCTCCCCGCAGCCGAAACGTTTTGTCCTACGAGGAATCTAGCACTCGCGCAAGACACACACACACACACACACTCTTCCAAAGGAAGCGACAGTCTTCTTTTTTCTCACCTCCCGCTGAGTTTTAATCGCCAGCGTACAGAACCCACCCGGCCGCCGCACCGCTTTTTCATTTCGTCGCAACATTACAACGTGCGGACGAATCGGGAAGCAGATACTAATCGTGCCAATAAAAACATCCACAACACGCGCGTGCCAAGTTGGCACGAAGGTGCGAGAGAAGAAAAAAAAAAAAACGCCAGCTTTTGCCGAGATTTATTTCATACAAACTACGTGCGAACTTCCCCGAAGTAGAAGCGCCGATTTGCTTTCGAGGCCGCCCACATCGGAAACGTCGAAGCTCATCTTCTTTCGGAAATCTTTTATGCACGGCGCGATATCGTGCAGCTGCACGGCTGCATGTGCGACGATGATTTCACAATGCAGGGTGCGCTAGCGGACCGGGTCCAAAGTGGAACACTTCGGCAGCGAATTCCGAAATGATTGAAGACCGCTGCTGTCTTTGCGGGGTTCGGAGTGACGCCAGCGTGCGAGCAGTGCGCGGCTGCAAAACGGCGCAAAATCGCGCGCACGAGCACAACACTCACCGCAGTTGAAGATGAGACAGGGTTTTCTCGAGGGGTCTAGGTGTCGAGCGCGAATCGAGCACCGAATTAGCCGATGCGGTGCAAATTATTCCGGGCTTATCGTTAATTACTTCCAGCCATTGCTGCTTACTGCTTTCACGTTTGCGTGGAAATGCGTCGCCAGGTGCGGACCAATTCCTGTGCTCCCGTCGCGAGGCACGTTGCACATGCCGGACAGAGTTCGCCTCGATGCATACCGACGATGCACTTTGGCGCAAGCATATTTACGCGGCGTTTAAAATGCAATGCACCTCTAAATATGTTAGGCCTAGCGAACAACGCTCTCGCGGGCCACGGTCAATTAGTCCGCACGGCTAGCTCGGACGGGAAGACTTTCACGCCATCGATACGTAAGGGAAGCGTTTACCTTTATATTGCGAAAAGTTACTCCCTCGATGCGGGGTCATGCCTTCTTCGCCGAATCGATGATTCGGCTACAAAGAGGAGGCCAATCCATTTCTATTTACTTCCAACAGCTCCGCCATGTTGAAAAACGGAGTGACAACTACACACGTCACGGCGACGTCACGCCCTACGAAAGCGATAACGATCGCCGCGAGGGAGTGCGAGCCCACTCAACCCCTGCCTGCGGTCTTAATCGGTGTTAATCGGGGGTCGCCCCTGCGGTCGCCACCTAATTGTCGACGCTGGCGAAGCGATGCGACACCGCTAGCGCCGCGAAGGCTCGGCCGATTTCTTGCGCGTCTCCACTTCTCGCTCGCTCTGTATGGCGGCGGCGCGCAAACGAGCCGCACCGAAACTGAAACCACACAATTTCCCGCGTTTTGCCCATCAGCGGCGAACCTCAGTCTGATCGAAAGAACCTGGGAATTCATGCGCATAAGTTTTAACCACGTTGCTGTCGCAGCAATGTGTACGTTGAACTGCTGAGTGGACCACAGGTCAACCGCAAGAAAAATGTAGTCCAAATCGATCTATAGATCGCGCTAATGTCGTTCTTGTGTAGCGATAGGTGACACTGGTTCTAAATCCTGCGCTAATTTGCAGCTCCATTAATGTGAAACCTGAGGAAATGCGTAGCACGGGCACCCAGAGATTCCCGTTGCGCTGTTGTTAGTCTCTGTCTATCAATGACCTCTCGCAGAAGATCGTAGCAAGGGTGCCGGAGAAGCGCCGCTGGGAGGGGCAATCGCGCGCTTGGCGAGGCGGTGGCGCCCTCTCTTGCGCGGCGCGGGTGTCAGCCGCATATTTGCGAAGCGTTTTTACCGATTTTAAGTTAATTGTTGCGATTAGTTCTCGGTTATTTCTGTTAAATTTGTTATTTTAGACCTTGTTCGCTTTTAACCCGATTTTGAGCAGTAAAATAAAAAAGAAAGAGAGAGAGAGAGACAAGCGTTCTGAACCAACATGCGGATCGTGCGTCCGCGCGTCTGCAACATCTATCCACATGATTTGGCACTTTGCTGGAACCAGTACAGTCAGCAGGATGCTTGCTGGGACCAGCATAAAACCAGCAAGCACCCTGCTGGAACCAGCAGAGGACCAGTAAGCATCCTGCTGGAACCAGTACACCAGCAGGAAACCAGCAGCTGTCCTGCTGGTTCCACCAGAAACCAGCAGAAAACCAGCAGGAAATTTTCACCTGGGCTGAGCCGTGTCCCCAACTGGGAGACAGAAATAAGTGCCTTATTCTTCCTCCAACAATCACTATATATATCCACAAGATCGTCGAAGTACGCCAGTACCGCTTCCGTTCGTGCGCGTGATCATTACGGCTGTCACAGAGCGAAGTCAAGTCGATGCATGCCTTTCCGATGTCATTTCCGAGCTTGACCAGTGGTCAGAGCGACGATACGTCCGCGTTATCAACGGGATCAGCCGGCGGCGAGTGGTGGACGATAGGACGTAACACAGAAAATGTCGTTCTTGTGTAGGTCTAGGTGAAGTTCTAAACCATTCGCTTAAAGCTCCACAACAGTAAAACCCGAGTAAGTGCGCAGCACGCGTGCAACCCAGCGATTCCCTTGGCGCTTCCTACCGCCTCGGTGATCGCGCGCTTGCCTAGGCGGAGGCGCCCTCTGTCGCGCGTCGCGGGCATCGGCCGCCACCATAGCTCCGCGATAACACCCCTTCACTCATGTCGATACACATCTCCTTCGTCTATTAATTCTAATCTTCATCGAGGGCTTGCGGTAGATTTTGCTCACATTCGGTTTTCCTTTTTTTTTTCACGGAAATTTAGTCTGTAACCTAGTGTACATCTCATTTGCGAGGCACAAAATTAAAGGACACAGGCGCTATGCAAAGGAAGATTACAACACGCGGCATATCATCACAAATATTGTTGAAAAAAAATAAAAGGAATAGAAATTGAAAGATACCGCCGGAACAACAATGGTGGTCCTGGAAAACTTCATATATGGCTGCGTGGTGTAGACACCGTTTGTTAATTGACACTTTGAATTCTTAATGTTTATCATCACTGCATGTGTTTTTACACATTTAAGGACAGCTTAGGGCTCTCCCATAGTAATGTACATTGTATTCCAGCTTTCACAATTTTTCTAAACACACTGTGATGAAGTGTACATAAGTGTCCTCATACGCTGGAATTAACTTTCTCTAAATAATTTCGAAGCATGTAGTTGTGTCCACTGTAGAGTACTCATGAGCATAGTTGGAACCGTCCACTAGAGCACTGCACGGGCTCGGGCCTACCCGAAAACCCGGGCCAGGCTGGGTAAAATTGTTTCCACGGCGGGCTCGGGCCTGAAGCTCTGGGCTTAGGGTTGGGACCGGGTTTGAGGTGGCGGGCTCGGGTCAGGCCGGACTTCGACATTGCTCAGTTCTTAAAGGGACACTAAATTGAAACACTGAATCGGTTTAGACTGATAAAGTGTACTTCGAGAACTCGAATATCATTCATTTCACCATCATAAGTTTATCAATAGAGGAGGAAATAGAGGGGAAAGTTCCTTTTTTAATTTCCATGCTGAAATCTCCGCGCGTGAGGTTACGGATTTCAAACTGTATTTGTCGTATTTTGAGGGCATTAGCTCTACGAAATTTCCTGAAACTTGGTATTAACGTTAGGTCTGCGGTTTCCTCAGACGTAAGGGTACTTCATTTTTACCGACTAGGAACTACGTAGGCCCCAGTAGACGCCGTGAGAATCTATGAAGTCACAGTGTCTTCTGCGCGAATTTCAAGGTGGCGTCGCCACCTGCATTTGCTTTTTGCACGTTTTCGCGTTTATCAAGAGTCTTGTTGCGGCGAGAGTAGTGATTTTGGAATTGTAAAAGAGTAATTTACCGATAACAGAAAAATCATTTTTCTCTTTCGTATCCCTTAACGTTTGTTCCACATACGTTGCACATACATATGTTTCACATTTTATCGTGAAAAAAAATGCTTTTTTCATGTCGGGCAAGCTATTTGGAGAAGTTTTATGAAGGGCAAGTACTGATCGAACCTCTTTTGCTTCTTGCATATGGAGCTACTTGATATAGAGCAGGCACCTATATAGTTGACATCTCGCTACCTTAATTGTGCTTTGTTTGCATTCGTTATTATTTTATATCCCAAATGTTATTTTGTAGTAGCAGTAATAAATGTAATATAATAATTTATACCTACAACTATATGTCAGCTAACATTGCCATTTCAAAGAAGACCTTTCCTATATCATATATATGGGTCATTCCTGAAGGGTATTTGGCAGCAGGATTCCAACGACATATCGATACCTATCTTCAAAATGACTAAAATCTTGATGCTGATTCTGAATTATAGAGTTTTGTGTCGCGGTTTTGAATCAGCACATGCTGGCCGCATGGGGTGCCTCACGAAAAAAAATGCTTGAAACCTGTCATACCTGTGTAACATAAGAATGTACTTTTAAACAAAATAAAAGAAAATGGGTCGAATCAGTCATGTGCGGGCCACGTGTTTGAGACCCCTGCGCTATATAGTGCGAGAGCTGCATGATGATACTGCCGCAACAGCGTTGGAATGTGCAGGAATAGCGTGGGTCCCATTAAACAAGGCATGAGGGAAAGTATATTCACTTGACGAAATATCTGGCTTGAAAAAAGACCATTACGAATTCCTGTGCCGGGTGATGTCCCTTTACCTCGACCATATGCATGCAATGAGTAAGCGACGAGCAGCTTATTCACGCTTTTATTAACAAACCGGAACGAACCCAAAATAGTTCGAAATCGCTTTGTCCACCTCCTTCCAGTCCTACCCGTGTAGTCCAATGAAAACCTTCTACCAGTAAAACATCGTTAGGAAGGCACGCACCATTATATTAGGGAAAAAAAATAGCACGGTGCAAACCGTGCATAACACACTTCTGAAAACTGCTAGGAGAAGCCCTCAAAGAGGAGTTTTATAGATGACATTGAACAGTGGGACCACGTTCGAGAACGAGAGAAATGAAGAGATGAGCTGGACAGCTATGTTCATTCCGCAGAGGTCCCCAAAGACAGTTTAACTTTGCTCCAGTGGTGGAAGTTAAGAACGACGACTGCCGATGCCTTCCCAATTCGCAAGTCAGGTGTACGCCCCTTGGGAGCACAAGCAGTGCGAGAAACTTTAGCGCGGTAGGATATGTTATGCAACAGCGCGTGGTGTGCTTCAAGCCAAAATCTCTTGATAATTTGATTTCTTGCACATTGACATGTGAAGAAATAAACTATAAAATATGCCACAAAAAACTCGGTGTGCTGCGTATGACTGTAGCCGATCACTTTGGTGAAGACACTACGATATTCGACGGGTCGTTCGATGTGCCGCGTTCCAGAACCTATGTCAAGAGTATTACTTTTCTTTTCTTGAAATGAACGCAACTAAAAACTGATTGCACGCACATTTGGAGCATAATATTTAATTCTTATTATGTCAAAATAGAACATGGCTGACTGCAGAATAATGAAGTATTTCATCACATGCTAATTACAATTAATTAGTGAAACTCACACAAGACAACACATTACTTCCATTTTCTTTCTTAAAAATGTAATATTGAGTGCCTTGGAAATATGGTGCATGAATTTGACACATTCGTAGATGTGGATCATAATTCGTGCCTGAAGGGGACATAGTAAACCCACAGAATTTACTACATATGTGTAACCTCCCGTTAACGCAACGTTACTTTCATTACAGTGACACTGAAAGCAAGTAGGGTGCATCGATATAAGCTTGACCGAAATTTATAACTGCAGCAGATTAAGTTGAAGCACAAGTAGCGGATTATCTCTGTTTCACCTGTACGTGGTCTTCTTACAGTGCAGTTTAATAATGTGGTCAGCACCAAAATGATCGTGATTCTGAAAGTTTCTTTTTTACCTTGCCTTCTTTCGCAAGCTGTTGTACCTCCCGTATGTAGGACACCAAAACTATGGCAGCGTTTCACACTAACCATCTGCTGCACTGTCCACACCGCTAAACATTCAAATTCTAAATACTTTCCACGCCACTTTGCACATTCGTCCCACAATTCTCGTTTCAGCCGGAGAACTCGCATGTAAGCAGAAATCGAAGACCTCTTCGACTCTCTGGAAAGTTGACGTTCCTGAAATGCTAGCTTCCGTACCTTGATTCGTTGCTTTGTCAGAGATGCACCATGTCGTTGTGCCCACAGCCCATTGATGGAATAATCCAGCACAAAACCCGTCAAAAGCAGATATTACTGATGCCACACACACCGATACAGCTGACAGCTGTCAATGTTGTTATAGACAGTTTTACCAATGAGAGAGCACAAGTTTACCGCTTCTGAAAATTTTGCACACCTCAAAGAAGCGACGAACTACAGCTCCGACGATCAGATTGCAAGTCATTCACCCAGTCACACAAGGAACTTTCGATCAACAGAGCCCGATTACTGGACCAAGACTGGCTCCTTTTCATGGCTTGCACAGAGGGGCCAATGATGACATAGAAATTCCATCTTGATCGAACTCAACTGAGATTAACAAGTCCCCCACGTTACTAAGGTTATTATATTGTTGCAAGATTCCGCAAGTTCATAACATTTTCAGAAAAGCAGATTTTTCGGGGAGAAAGGGGCATTACCAGACCTGCTGGAGATGGATAACTGAAATTGGCACAGCTGCCACTTCACAAATAGGCCATAAGCTCAACATAGGACAGTTCCTACCTCTTGAATATTCAACTCCCAAGTGAACTAAGAGCACCTTTTTGCAACAAAATTCTTGGCATGGATGTCCCATGTTGGGAAACACAGATCAGGCCAGGTACACTGCTTTTCCATGAGTGGCACTTCCAAATAGCAGCACAGAGAGAAAACGAAAGACAGAATGTTTCCTTTTTTTATTTTTCGAATAAAAACAAATTTCACAGTAGATATGTCACATTTCTTGTAGTAATTTCTTTTCTTTTTTCTTACACCCAGCATTTTCACTTTTTTTTTTTTTCATGACATCAACAAGAAAAATGCCCTCATTGTCACTACAAGCATCGCTGTTGCAAAGTGGAAGCAGTACGAACGTTTCTTTTTTCCCACTCGGCCACTTATAAGTACAAGAATATAAAAGGAAAGTCAGACTACAAAGCGCACATGCCGCTGAGAACTTAAAATTCCCGCAGTGTCCTTCCTCACATGGCTGTAAGAGGAAGATAACTTTGACTTTGTTATCTCGTGGCTGGTAACGTCCTATTGGCCGTCACCCGACAGCTAAGTTGAAGGCCCTTTTGCAATGACAACCTCGGTGTACGTTGCACGTACAGTGCTCCTTGGCAAGGCAATGCTTATATACTTGGAAGACCGTATACGCGTGGATGCAGCAGGCAAACGGAAAATCGAAGGTGCAATTATTTGCGGGCCTCTCTAGTTGTAGCGCAGGACATCCACTCGGAGCTGATGCGATAACGAGTGTGCCAATTCGACGGACTGCCAAAGGTGCCCACGTCTCACATCCTTGAAGACATAATCATGAAGAGATCACACGTGAGCAGCGATGACATGTCGCAGTAACTACACGAAGATTGCTACTTGGGCCTGCTGGTCTGCCATTAGTAGGTGCAATGTTGCGCGTAAAAGACGCGGACAGAAGCAAGGAATGAAGTTAAGCTAAGTTTGCATAAATTCATTCTTTGCCAACACAGTAGAACCTCGTTATAACGAAGTAGCATTGGGACCATAAATTAGTTCGGTATATCGTATATTCATTGTAACCATATAGATAAAAATCGGCAATCTGGCTGCCGCAAAAACCCTAGACGCAGAAATTTATTATTCTTGGCTCCAAATCCACTATAAAAGCGCTTCTAAAGATTTCCCTTCTTTTCAAGCCGTTGAGGAGGTTCAACCGGTAAAATGCACTTTTTCTTGCGTTAAATGGTCAGAATTTCCACTACACTTTTACCACATTTTAAACCAAATTTTTAATGTCACAACTACATTTAAAAAAAATGTGGTTGTTAATTGTCTTTCAATATTTATTTTGCTCTTCATGTTAATTTCAGAGTTTTGAGCATTGCGCGAACCACATATTTCTTGTTACAGTTGATATCGCGGCGGCTCTCACGTCTTCAGTGTTGTTAAAAACAAATGTCACTGAAATGAAGCGTGGCTAGCCAAAGTTTTTCATTAGCTCACTGTAACAGATAATTCACTATATCAGTGTTCATTATAACAAGATTCAACTGTATTTGTATCTCTCACATGAAACGTCACACGTACTAGTTGCAGTTACGGGGGCTATCGAAACGAGTCTCGGAGTGGTGTGATGCGTACTGCAAATGGCACCCGCTCCGCAGCACTTTACTGCGGCAGATGAAAGTATGTGAGGACAACTAACGTGCGCCTCATCGGACACAACGTGATGGACGCCAATGCGCGTCTCTGATTAGGGCTGTGTGTACTTAATAAGCTCAGTTTGATTTTAACAAAGAAAACACTATTGCAAAGCATGAAGCAGACAGTTTCATACATGGCAGACGCTAACCCGGCACAACCAGCAACTTATTCGCACTTAGGTGTCAGGTGTGGCAGAATTGGTACAATGTAGAAAATTTTACGAGTCTGAAAAGGAATTTTCGAAAGTGGCAGTAAGCAGCTGCAGTTGCTGTCACGGCAATCTGCATGATCAATCGATGACGAGATGAATGTGCTCCAACTGTTGGCAACAGCCCTTAACCAATATGTAGCACCTCAATAGAACATCTCAAAGAAAGAGCCACCTCTGCATTACATGACAATGGACTCGAGGAGCTCAATTTTTTCAACTTGTAAACCGGCGCATCAAACCCGTAAATGACAAAACTGCACACATTGTAAAGTACGCAAAAGAAACAGTCTTGCTTTGCCCAGTCTACGATCTGTGTAGCGCACCCGACGAATTACAAAGCATGCTTGAGATTCCACGCAAGCGACGTATGAATGTACAGGAAGCAGACACGTACGCACACTTGCCCAATGTGTTTGGACGGAAATTACTTTAACACTGAATGCAGGTTGTTCAGAGAGAGAATGAAAGGAAGAAAAGATTGAGATGAAGAAGATTACTGGCAGCAAGAGTGTCAAAGTGGTCCACAGTTGAACAGTTCTGCGCAGCGCACGACACTTGGCAATGTAACACCCGCAGCAGAGAAGAAAGTGGCTGAATTTCGATTAGGAAAAGTGGTCAGCTTCTGTGCAGTGGGTACTACTACTGCTAATGCCTGTACACAATGATAATCCATTTGTCACATACCAGTTATAAACAGGATATTCCAGTTAAACAAGTCAAGTGATGACCTGTATGAAGTGTGCTTCATGACGTCGTGGATTCTCACATAAAATTCGTGTGACATAGGCAGAGCACTAACGCACAGGGTTTAATAACATCTCGAGTGTTATGCAAGGTACAGTGCGACAGCTGAAGGCCAGCTGCAATGGAATTTCAGAAGAGTACAAAGCACAGACATAAAGCAGCCGCCATGAAAACTGTCACATTTGAGGTGCGAGTGAATGCTCTGAAGAGAATGCTGTCATTACCACCAGTCACAAACAACATACAGCCCGCAACTGTCAAGGACCAGAGAGTGGTATCCTCGAGCAATCGTCGGCTGTCGTGAGATTTTGCATGACTCAGCAGCCAGGTGCGGAGAAGTGCAAGGCCGGCAGTGTTCGTAGCAGAGTGCAAAGATGGCAAGCTCGGTACGGCGACACCAACACTGTCGGCCCATACACCGATGAGTCCGGTGCAAAGTAAAGTTGGTGTCACGATTGCTAAAGAATACCGCCACAATATAGGCACCCGGGGATGACCTCACAGTGTAGGTGGAACCTGCAGCAAGCATTCGAAATCTTGGAAGGCAATTAACGTTCTGGGATAGGCATCGTGCCCAGCAATCACGAGGTGACTGCGTCAGTCTGCTGAGAGGTTATTCAAAGGCTGCTGATATAAGAGCGGGAGAGATCAAATTGATTTCTTAGACAGACAGTGCATAGTCACAGCTGCCACTGCTCGTAATACGTTATGAGTCACTTTGATAACGTTGTGACAATTATCATCTCTAGAGCAATGCCAAGGTTGCTTCAGTATTAAGTACCATTCACTAATGACCAATCAATCAAAGCTGAGATTTTGTTGTAGATGGCCTCAAATCGTTGAATGGTCAACCAGATCCTCTGTGCACGCCATAGACTCCTCCGCACACACTATAAGAGTTCAACAGGGACTAGCAAGAATCAGTCTATAAGTACACAGAAGTGCAGTTTACCCACTGCATACAAATACATAGCACATAAATCACCGGGTCAATATGCAGCGGAAGCAGTGTGACAATAAATAAGATAACCAACAGCAAAAAGAAAAACAAAAACCTACAGCTATATTTTGTTTGGGTTGACGGCCAGTAAGCAGGACCATTTGTACACACGGCAGAATAGACGAAAAAAAAAAAATCTAGCCAACGCCAAGTGAGCAAAGTACATAGTGAAGCCCAACGAACTCAACAAAGGCAAGACTATCGCCAAGAACTGCAAATAACACTTCTCCACCTGCTTGTTAACGAGCTGTGCCTCAGTCAAGTTTAACATCACTATTCGCTAGACCAAAACGAAAAAATATGCAAGGAGTAAGGCTTTTCTGGCAGAAATAAACGACTGTTGAGGCCGACTATTTTTTGTTTAGCAAACTTGCCAACTTTTCTGGCAACTGCAGGAGAGTTGGATAGCAATAAAAGATCCCAATGGCAAGGCCAGGCAAACACGATGCATAATACCACACTACGTCACTCAGTGAAAATTCGCTCACCATTATCTCGGAGACTAGAAGCACCTTGTGAATTAACACACACACACACTTGAATTCTCAAGCCAAGCAAGTGAAGGGCAGCAGCAGAAGTACCCGCACTATTCATGCCCAGGCATTCCTAACAGTTTTTGTTACAGGAAATCAGAAAGGCCAGGCAGTGATTTCACTGCGAACACTACTGTGAAATGAGAAGTCCTTGATTCCCTTGATTAGGCTTCGTAATAAAGTCTTCATTAGGGAGACTTCATCATGAAGAATTCATAGCCAAGACTTTATCGCAAGGACTTTCCTGCGACAACCACACAGTGAGGGCTTCAGGGTGAGGACGTTATGCTGAGAATTTCATAACGAATACTTCACGTCGAAGACTTCACAGCGAAGACTGCATCATGAGAACTTCCCAGGGAGAACCCCATAATGAGGACTTCACTGGAGAGAATAAACCGAAGACTTCAGTGCTCTAAATTCACTGCAAGGACTTCAAGCAATGGAAGGCCTCACTCTGAAGACTTCACCAGAGCAACTTTTTTTTCTTATCAGTCACCACAATGCAATAAAGGTTCAATTTATGAGTGAGCAAGAGAAAAAAAGAAAGAGAAAAGGTGTTAAAAAACTTTGCATGTATATCTGGACAGACATGGACAAACTTACGAACGTTTCTGTGTCCAGCTTAAGAAAGGAAACACCAGGCGAAATGCGAGCACGTCCTTTTCACATCTTTAAGGGAATGTCGTAAAGGCAGCAACTGCTTCCAGCAAAAGCAGAGTATGGATTGAAATCGGAGAATGAAACGCACTCAAATGCAGGCATGGAAGAGACCACTCATTCAATCTCTTTCCACGCAAGCTTTTCGTTTCGCAGTGGCAATCGGCAACACGATTCCGGCCGCAATGCACCTTGTTAACAAGAACGAAGAGGAGATGGCTAGAAGAGATGCATCGAACCTACAACTTATAACCTTCCATTGCTGTGCACAGCAGATCGCTTCCGATTGAACAAGGTTCGAAATCCCGAAGGCTCGTTTCTCAATTGATAAAAAAAAAAAAAACATTTGCTGGAAGCGGCTGAAGCCCTCGTAAAGTCTGTGGCCATGCGGCTTCCATGCACAGCTGGCATACCAACAGCATACTAATAGCAGACTCTCGTTAACCCAAACTCACGAATACACGTACCTCTGTTACAAACTGTACAAGTTCGAAGGCAAAGACGACTACTCAAGCTAACAGTATGTGCATACCTGCATGAGGTCAAATATATATACGTGACCAGGCAAAGTAACCAAATGCACGTACAGCCTTGATTCTTTTTTTTTTTTTTTTTTTCAGATGACAATGGTCAGCTCAATCATTTATACATATAGAGGACCACGGACATCAAACAGCTGGCTGTTTCAGTTATTCACGCCCCAATTTTTACCCACCTTTCATGGCTATGGGAAGGCAAAAAGTTTCAGTAAAATGAAACGTAATTCGTTGCCTGCGTTTGCTACGCCAAGGTTCAAATGTGAAAACAGTTAGGCGAAAACGTTAGAGAGCCAGTTTTAATCTACTACGTGTTCGAATTAGCTGAAACATTGGATTACCTGTGAATCTTGCAAGCAACAAAGAATGAGCCGATGAAATGAGCAGGCAGAAGCGGCAAGAGCAAAAGATGACTAAAAATCGATACAAAAGCGAGTCCAGCTGCTGCTACTACTATAAATCCACACTTCCAATCAGGAACAGGCAGAAGTAACTCTGATACTACAGTATTCAAATTTTAGAATTAAAGGAGTGCTGACACAAGATTTTGAAGGAGAGATAACTTGTGATATAGATTTGTGTGGACACAACCCCAAAATATAAACGGCTAATGCTGGCCTAGAACATCTAAAATAAATTTTAAAGTGTATGCTACGCAAATGACCGTGAAAAAGAGTCTTGCGGCATCAGCTTAGTTTTAATGTAAACAATCAACAAACACCTACGGCACGAGTTTTTGTTGGCTGCCATGCTCCTCGCGTGCGCTGTCTGCCGCAGTTGTCGACGCTGTGCTCATATGCACGCGATGCCATGCACGACGAGAGTGTCACTGTTTTGTGCGCTGCCACGGCCAACTGTGTTTACAAAAAAGCCACCCTGGGTTCAACCTCTCTCGGCGCACTCTGAAGCCGAAACTGCATCTGGGCGCTATAAAAATGTCTTCAATGAATTAACCATCGCACACTTGAGCAAATGAAGTTTTCATCTGTGATAAGTGGGTAACTACGCGATACAACGCAAGATGTAAAATTTTTGTGTCAGTACTCCTTTAACATGCAGACTGTCTGAAAATCTTCTTTTTGAATGAAACATAGTAAACGTAAGGACACAGACAGTACAACAGACAATAAATACGTGCATGCTCTAAGTGCCTGTGATGAGTGATTCACGTTTACTTTTTTTTCTTGCAGCGAACTTGATCTCCACGTTAAACTGAAGTTGACTGCAATGTGACTGAAGTAGTACTACTGAAATACTTCAGACACACAAATTTAATTGCCAAAACTAGGTGCGCATAGGCACCAATTCTGCGTAACATACCTGAAAATACAAAGGACTATCGTGTGCTTTCATGCAATGTGGCCGCCAACAAATGGCATATACAAATCAGTCATGCCCACGGGTTATCACATACATCGCAAATGAAACGCGGCGAAAGACTTGAAACAGACAGTGTCAGAAGTCTCAAAACAAACAAGCTTTTTAAAAAGTTGAACAGGTTCGACACTGTAGCCCCACCGTGTTTGTCTTTAATAGCTTCACAATATTTTAATATTAATTGCACGAGATTACGATCGGAGGCATCACAGTCTGCAAAAGTTGAAATGCGTGCAAATCGACCGTATGAAGTACGCCGTAGAAGCCGCTTTAGCAAACGGCAATTGATTCGGTTTCCTACCCCATCCATTTCAACCTGCACAGCCACGGCAGCTAGCTAAGCAGAAAAATTGAGCCATTAGCGAATCGTTTGCAACCGCACTCCTCTTCACACGTTAAAGCGCAACTTTACTACAACGATCCACACAGAGCTGATAATGGGGTGCCTCAATCGTTAAGTGAAAAGTGTAGTTGCCACGACGTGCAATCACAAAATGCGTGCCACTTCAATTGTCGCTCGCAACGAATGCAACTCTTTTTCACCCCTCCGTGGCCCTCCTTTTCACTTGCAGTCTGCAACCACCAAAAAGAGGCGACGGTGGATGGCAAAGGCGAGCGACCTAAACCGCCCCGTCACGAAGCGATTTGCGCGAGAAGCATTGGGGAACGTTCGTCACATGTGCGTGACGCAGGGTAGTGGTGCCGCGCAGTTGCCGTTTTGCCTGTCGGTGGCTGGGCCCTCACTCCCGAAGGCGTCGACAACGATGGCGCTGTCGACACTGGTGTCTTCCTGCGGAGACGCGAGCTGTAAGGCACTGGGTTGGAGAATGCAGTCCCGGGTTGTTCGGCGGGTGCCGCCGCTATTGATGGACGACTCTCGTGATAGTGGCGTCCATGGTGACTGGTCCTTGAGTTCTTCCTGTAGCTCCTTGTACGGAGTCGAGGTGCTGAAGAATCGCAGCTGGAGCTGCTTGAAAACGAAACCCTGAACGAAATAGTCCTGCAAAATGCGAGAAAGAAAAACCATCCACATTAGGAATGAGATGATTGAGTAAAGGTTGAAGAATTTGAAAGAATGAGTCACATGGTTCTGAGCACAATGTAATTGTAAAAAAGAGCACAACTGGGCTATATTCATGGTATTGAATCACAAAAGCCTACAAGGGAAAACCTCTTAATGAGACTTCTTTATTCAATACATTGAATACAGAAACAGTTGATTGACAGCACTTGCTCAAATAAAGCAAGAAAAATGAAATCCTGTTGTTTTATGTGCCAAGACCACAATATGGCTGGGCAGAACTTTAGATAATTTTCAGTATGAGCTTTCCAGAAAACAGCTTAAGCAAAGTTAATATTTAACCATTGAACATGACATACAGTAAAACCTCGGTAATTTGTACTCGGTTAATTGGGAATCCCGGATAATTTGTATTATTTGCGCGGTCCCAAATTTTTACATGTAAATTTAACTGGATAATTGGTGCGGCCAGTCTGCGACTTCCCGGTTAATTGGCACACTTGGCCGCGACTTCCAAGATATGCAAAGGGTGTTGCGAATCTCGGAGGCTGTAACTAAAACATGCATTTTTTTTTTTTGATGTACGGATCTCGAAGGCCATGTTTTTTTACCGGAAATACGTCGTAGACGCCATGTTTTAGCAATTGCCAGGCGGCGATGCGTGCGGTTGCGATCATGATCATCATCATCTCAACAGCGATGTTAGCCACTCTAGCGAAGTGAATGTTTTGTGGAGTCTTTGTGCCATTTGGATGTCGGCTGGCGAGCATTGTGCGATTCGGTGCGACTGCTCCATTTGTCTCCTGTCTCCGCTTGAGTGTCTTCCCTGTGAATTAGTTGATTGAGGTGTGCTTGGAAGGAAGATGCCGAAGTACAAGAGCTTGTCCCTGCACGAAAAGGTGTGCTTAATTGAAGAGGCCAGCAAGTCGACGGCGTCGAAAACGAGAAGAGGCAACCTCCGCTGAGTTTGCTGTCACCGCTGTCACTTGCCCGTTTGATGAACGAGGGGAGACTCTCTGCGCTCGATATGAGGCTTTGCACGCGGACGAGGAGTGCACTCCAATCGGATTCTCCGAGTACGCAAATGTCGAGTGCACAGTGCAGACGTGTTACGCCGACATCGACAGCGAGATAGCTGCGAGATCGACCGATTCGGCCTCTAATGTTGACAGCGATGACGAGCCCTCCCGAGCACCCCCTTTGGCGGATGTCATCGATGCCTTGAGTGTTGTGCGCAGCTTCGTCGAGTGCAACGGCGGCGAGGCTGAGATGCTGCGCCTCATTGACAGGCTGGAAAATATGACTTTCAGTGCTGGGAACTACCGAACGCGTCAGTCACGCATGGAGGAATTTTTCTCCAGGTAGGCTGACTTGCCACAATAAAGGTGTGACTTCCGTACATCACGTTTTCTGGCTGATTTCTTTGATTTCGCGTTGTTTCGGATAATTGGGAATCCCGCTTAATTGGGATATTTTTCTCGGTCCCGAGGCCTTCGAATTAACGAGGTTTTACTGTATACAAAAGGTAAGGTGCCTGTGTGTGCATGCATGCATGCATGATCGTGTGTGCATTTTGTTTCACATTTGAGTGCCATTACATGATGCTAAGGCAGAGGGCAAACCAGCTTTACAATAAAATTAAAGATCGTAATCACTCATGGTGTGCTTGTTTCAATTTAGTACGTTTCATTAATGGCATTATCCACATCTAGGCAAGAAACATTAGAGTACGAGTTTATTGAGAGTGTTGCTCGCCATGACAAAATATGAGCGCCATGCATTTTCAGCCGCACTGCCCTGCAGAAAAGGTGACCGCTTACCTCCAGGATGTAAGCAATGATGAAGTGGCCCAGAGCAATGGCGACGCAGAGCAACCGGAACCTCATCTCTACGTCTATCATGTGGAACTGTCAAAGGAAGATGAAAAGAAGAAAATGTGCTTAGCAATGCCGGTACTTGTATGCAAAGCAACATTTCAACTGTCCAACACCATCTAAGCACAGCACCACATTATCACTGTGATTTCAGTTGCAGCTCAGATTTGAAATGAACGGCATATCAGTACTCTCAGACACTTATAGGGGCCCTGCAACACTTTTTCAGCATGGTCAGAAAACACTGCCGATCGGTAGTCGAAGCTTCTGAGAACACGCAAGCCAAACATTATAGCACAGCGCATGGCCTATAATTTACAATTAATTTTTAAGGTCAGCTAGGAATCGTTCCCTCTTCTTTCAACAAATGATGTCATATACCTAAATGACCGCGCCATATACTAGCCAAATTCACGGTCATTGGCTGATTTAAGCATCTTGAGCTACATTGCTACTGAGGCTGCCATGTGCCCGCATGCACGCTCACGATCAGACTGAAAGTAAGCCACGCATTCGAAGAAAAAATGAAGTGCTCAAGGCCATGATGCACATGTGACGTAACTTGTTTGCCCCGTGCCATCCCTCCCTGCTTAGCTTCAAACGCAACTCGTCAGAACGAGAGAAGAGAGAAAGCAATTACAGCGTGCGACAAGTCTCTGTAACTCCGCTTGTACCGTATAAACACGTGTAAGGGCCGCACTTTTTTTTCAAGAAATGAGGGCCAATTTTCAGGGTGCGGCCCATACACACGACATTTTTTTTTTGTTAAGTAAGAACGCACCAGTTAGCGAACGAAGAGCGTTTATTGCAGTATACGACATTTCTTGCGACATACGTGCTCAATCGTCGTCACTCGGCGAGTCCTCAGACTTGGAGTCCGAGATCTGCGAAGTGCCGTCACCCCACAAGCAGTCATCTTCCGTGCCATCCAAGCTGTCAGATATCCCGGCGACTTTAAAACTTCGGGACACAATGTCCGTCGACACCGAGCTCCACACAGATAGGATCCACCCAAGTACAGTCGCCAAGGCTAGTCCCTTCACGCGCAGCATGTCCGTTGTGAGTGCAAGACCATCATTCCGCACTTCAGTCACATAGCGGAGCAAGTCTTCTTCCAAATCGGGAAACTTGCACTGCTCTCCTCGGAAAGCGCGCTTAGTGCTGTTGGTGTTTCGCAAGGCTTCTTTTTGAGCACACCAACGTCGAACACACTTCTCGTCAACGTCGAATTTTCTGCCGGCGGCACGTTTCCCATGCTCGAGAGCATACTCGATCATCTTCAACTTATAGCCAGCAGTGTAGCTATTCAGGTACTTGACCATCTTGCCAAAACGTGAACGCCGTGTAGAAAACAAGCTAGCACGAAGCACGAAGGTCATCGAACAGTGCTAGTGCCTCCTCTATAACATGTCTATAACTTTCAGTGCCTGGTAGAACACCCTCCCGCGGCCGTCGGCGCTTGCGTTTCCCCCGCTCGCCGCGACTGCGTGGTGGCGCTGTGCAAACAGGGTCGGGCGCTGAGCCGGTAGTGCTGGTGCGGGCGCGGCCTAGAGCGCTTGTTTGCTTTGCTCTGCCTTGACACGTGCGGTTGGGTTTAGCGAGTTGAATGCGATGGAAGATTTTTTGATCCTTTGTCGTGACCACGTAGCTTGCGTGAATTGCGATGTCGTACTGCTGCGTGCCGCTGTGCAAGTCGGACGAAAAAAAGGAAGTACCTGGACTGTATCCATCTGACCAGCTCCTTTTTGTCCTTGATACCAGGTCACTGCGACTACCGGTGTACGTGCGTTCCAGTCACCCGAGAGGTGTTGCTGTTTCGAACTCAATCGGTCTGAGGACGCGAAAACAAGCTCGCACTGCGCCGTCTCTTACAACGCGCGCCTGCTCGGGAGCCCCGCGCACGTGGCCGCTGCAGTGACCAAATAATTTCAAAATTAACGTCTTCAGTGCCGGCGACACCTTTTTCGGCACCTGCTGGCCTTTTAATAAAAAAGCAACTCAATGATGCCTGCATTTTATACACTTGCTGGGCAAGAGTCGGAATTGCCAATCCTTGCCCAAGGTTCTCCTTAGAGGGGTCGTAACTATTAGTGCAACGACATTATGCAACATGTTTTCAATGATTATGAAAGCTGATGTGGAGGACAATAAGTGGACAAAGTTTAAGAAATATGAAAAATGGGTTTTTTTTTAATTGTCGTCTGAAGTTTTCATTGTCTGGTGTTTTCTTTAACTTAGCCCGATCATGTCTCTTTACTGAAAAGTAATATAAATATAAGATTCGGCAGTGTGGTAGATAAGCATGCGAAGAACGTAATGCGCAATTTTTGTCGCTCTGCTACAAGGATTTTTCGAGATACAGACCTTCAAAGTGAAGAAATTAACGTCTCCTGGGCCAATTTTGAGGTTTTTTATAAAAAGATCTACACTACACATCAAAACTAAAAATACCTGAGCAGAAGCAAAAACATGCATATATTTAGTTAAAGAAATTTCAGCTACCTAACTTTCATATATTTTGTGCAATTCATAACGAAAGTTGGCCAAAACAGCAGAGCGGATGAGCGCTCTACTCCACCTCTTTGTCATTATTGATTTCCTGTGCTTCGAAAAAATTTTTGGCGGCAAAACAAATTGCGGATCTCTTCTTTCCACTCATCAGGCAATAATATATAAAATTTTGAAATAAATTTGAGAGGTCGACCAGCCATCGATTGTTCGATCTTACGTGGAATCACCCATTATTAAATTTCGCGCCGAAATCTCCCGCGTGACGTCACGGATTTCAAAGTGTATTTATCATATTTTGGCTCCATTGGATCAACAAAATTACATCAAACTTGGTATGTTAAATCTATGGCCCCTTCAGAGGACAATGTACTTCATTTTTGCCTATTAGGAACTACGCAGTCCCTAGTAGGTGAGGTGCCGTCAAAACATGTGACGTCACGGTGAATGGTGCGGAAACTTCAAGGTGGCGTCGCCACCTACACTTTCTCGCTTACTAAGCGTCTTCTCGCAGCAAGCGTGGTGTTTTTGGTATCTTGAAAGAGTTCTTTGCCAATATGAGAAAAATCTTTTTGCTCTTTAGTGTCCCGTTAATTTGACTGACAAGCAGGATGCTTGCAAATATTTCGCGAGGAAGCCACTTTAAAGGAAGTATGTAAGGATTTGAGAAAGGTTGTGTCGTTGTGTATTATATCCGACATTTTACTCGTCAACAAATATTTTCATTGCAAGCCATTTTATGTAACGCTGTGAGAAATATTTTCGTGTGCAATTTATGATCTTTTTTTTTTTTTGACAGCAAATGGTTTAACCTTAGGCCATTGCATTCATGGCTCTAGAAAATTGTTTTGTGCAATTTATTATCTTTTTTCTTGTCAGCAAATGTCTCAATCATAGGCCAACGTATGTATGGCTGTGAAATATTGTTTCCTTGTGCAGTTAACTTTTCTTTAATTGTCACCAAATGTTTCACTAGTATTAGGCCAATGGATGTAAGGGTGTGAAAATCATTGTGTGTGCAATTTCAAATTTATTTTTTGTACACAAATGTTTCAATAGCCGGCCAGTATATGTAAGGCTGCGAAAAAGGTTGCTTTCTTCCAATAAAAGTATTTTTTTCCTTGTCACCTGGTGATTTAATCCTAGGCAGCAGGTTGGACCCTGGACAGAGAAACAGCACGCCTTTTTCTTCACGTTGGGTTAATATTTCACGAGATATTTTGAATTGGGACAACAAATTGGTCCAGTTGGATTTGGTTAACGGTGGAACGTAGTTGCAAGGAAAGAATACTGATGCGCACACACATAAAAACACGGACTCAGGAGACTCGGACGAGCGCAAACTTTCAACTTTGATGGCATATATTGTTGACGACGAAAAATAAAGTTAGTTGAAAGTTTGCGCTCGTCCGAGTCTCCTGAGTCCGTGTTTTTATGTGTGTGCGCATCAGTACTCTTTCCTTGCAAGTATGAACCAACTCGCCCAGCAGCAAGTTTTATTGGGTGGAACGTAGACTGATTTTGAATCGGGTTTTGTATAAGTTTGCTCCGCGGCCGAGTGCCAACAGCAACTGCGGGTTTTGCCAAGTCTTGTGTTTGTTGCGAGCGAGCTCAAGAGCTTAGCGGTCGAGTAGGCCTTGCTTCTACCGATCATTGTCAGCATCTCAAGATATCCTGAAGTCGAGAAAATCGGGAAACGAAACTAGCAGCTGCACGCAAGTGATGCGCGGGCAGCGAGCGAAAGACCGCGAAACCCTGTTTGGGTGGCGGCGCCTGGCGGTGACCGGTTGTACTCGCGCCGACGGTCGCGCCTTTTGTTCTCCTCCCCATCCACCAGGCACTGAAAGTTATAGAGGAGGCACTGACAGTGCAGAAAACTACAGCAAATGGCTGGCTGAACTGCACAAATTGAACAGCGAACGCCGCCATGCCAAAGTTGGTGATGCTAATGCCGATATGGATAGCGCCGATAGCGCGTTTGTATAGAGATGTGAGAAGCTAAAGATAAAATCCTGCTTTAACCTTTAGTTGGCGGGTCTATGAATACTAATAAAAAAGTTAAAAGTTTTAGCCTACTTCACGAACATCTTAACACGAATAAAATAAAAAAAATATATAAATATACTCTGGTGACGATGATGATGGTTGCGTTTCCTTGCGCCATCTATCGACTACGCCTAGAAGCTTACGCGCGCGCGCATTTTGAATACGTATTGGTTGAGGAAAGTGTGGGTGTGGCCCTTACGCGGATTTTTTTTTTTTAAATATGCACTTCAAAAAAACGGGGTGCGGCCCTTACACGGGTGCGGCCCTTACACGCGTTTATACGGTACTTGACGGATTCTAAAAATTTTTGTGGCGGTCGATTCGAGAGGCAATGAACTCCTTTAATGAAGCCATTTGACGGTTACTTGTCAAAGTGTTGCAGGGCCCCTTTAAGAGCAAAAATCTGCATTATAAAACTACACTGCTACAATGTTGGGACGTCAGGAGAAAGAGTACCTTGGCAGTGACAGGACTTTGAATCTTATCAGATAAATGCGCAAGAACTACTGCACTTTTCGCAACCTATCGGCCTATGTGACAGCTTTCATTTTGGAACACCTTTCCTTGATTTGTTTTCCTTTTATTCCACACACACTGCTTCATTTTGCTAGTCCTGGAAGTTTCTATATTAATAGTATTCTATCAAAGTCAAAAGCACTGGAAGGTGAAGATAATAGCTAACGAAAATTACTCGTAGAACTAATCTTGTTAAGCAACCCAGAAGACTTGACTGATAGACTGATTTGTTGATTGATTGGGCAATCTTGTTCGGCAACCCAGAATAAGACTTGACTGATTGACTGGTTAGGTTAAGCACCACAAATTGAGACAGAGGTTACGGGAGATGCCGTAGTGGGGTATTTCAGATTGTATATGAACACATGGGGTTCTAATTGGCATCCAAAGCCCCGTACGCTAGTATTTTCGCATCTCGCCAGTTTTGGAATGCCGGTGCCATTATTGGCAAGCAAAGGTGATAACTAAGAGAACAGGTTGCAAAATAACAACAAAAAATTATAAAATAAAAGTACTAAAAGAAAGTCAAAATAAAGCACTGGTTACCCAGGTAAGGACACTTACTTCGAAGCCAGCGATGAGAATTTCGGTGGGGTAGAGCACCAGGTACAAACTAAAAGCCGTCATCACCACCAACGCCGAAATGAACAAATCTGCAAAAGAAAATGTGAAAGCACTTCAACACATGCTCCATGTCAGCATACATTTTTTAACGAGCACACACACCAAGACTTTAGATGATGCAACTAAAGCAAATTACATGCACACTTTTTATTACTGCACACTCGTTAACCCCCGCCATGCCACACTGCAATTCCAAATTCGGAACCAAAATAGCCAAACTTCTTTATTGTCGACCTCGCTTTATTGTGCCAACCTGCTTTAATTACTCTGTGCAAACCAACTCGCTCCTCCTTCTGTCACCCAATAGGGTTTGTGCTGCTGCATACCAGGGCATGGGCAAAGCACCGAGACGAAGCCAGCTCGTATACATTAAAGGGGCCCTGCAACACTTTTTGAGCATGGTCAGAAAATGCTATCATTGGTAGTCGAGGCTCCTAAGAACATGTGAGCCAAACATTATAGCGCAGCACGCGGCCTGGAATTTACAATTAATTTTCAAAGTCGGCTAGAAATTAGAGCTGTGCGAATAGCAAAATTTTGGGTGCGAAGCGAATTCGAATATATTGAAGGGGGGAGGTGGCGATCGAAAAAAACTTTTTTGTTTGTTGACCTAGAGTAATGAAATTTGGCAGGCATACTGAAGAGTGCCTCGAATAGCTATATATAAAGTTTCATTGTGATATCTCGAGTAGTTTTCAAATTACACTATGTTACATGATCTGATGACATAGTCTGCTGGTGAAAAGCCTAGCATTGTAACAAAACATGTTAGGAAGGTCCAAGTGGTTTTGATCTTTACTCAAAAGAGCTCTACACAGGATGACATTATTAAAAATTGTCTATTGCTTTTAGTTTTTTTACAAATAACATCCCCATCAGCTTCATGTATTGCATCAGAACTTCTCATGCACTAATTATCACTTACAAAAAAAACTAGGCCCTAAGCAAGGTAAAGAATAATGTCATCCTGTCAACAAGACTTCAAGGATTGAAAAAGAAAAAACGGAATCAAAATCTGTGTAATAGTTGTCAAGATATCTGCTCCACAAGCTGAGCAAGATGCCAAAAAAACAGTATTGAGAAAACGGCGTTTAAAGTTTGGCCTTCTCTAAAACACCTAAAGATTGTGATCTTTGTTTTTTTTTTATGATGTTTCACTTCTTGGACATGTGGCCTTTCTGCAGTGTGCCTTTGCTCTTTTTTCATGACCTTCTTTTTTTTTATCTAAAAAAAAAAAGTATGGATTTCAAACCAAGTTCTCTGTATGAAGGAGTGGTGTGACAGACATGACAGAAAAGAAAATATTGCAATCTAATAAGGCCATATACTGAAATAATTACACATTTTTTGTATTAATGCTGTCATTAGCATAATTAAGTCTTGCTTATTGATTACAATTAATCATAGAATAATTTTTATAAAGAGAAAGGTTTGTGACAGAAAATGGCTCACACCATGATAGCCGATGCCTTCGTTCCAAATAACAAACAGTTATGGTCAAGACGTTAGTGGCACAGGGATTTTTGAGCAGTTTATTCAGTGACGCGAGTCGGGCAGATAAAAATTCGTCCCCCTGCTTCATACACGTTCTTTTGCCATTCTCGCGTATGAAACGTATTATCATTCGGCCGACCACGGCAACGCTAGTCTACGAGGCTTTCACTGTTTCAGAACATCCATAAACGCCTGCGGCGATACCAAGCACGGCTCCAAGCACGTCTAAATTACATCACTAGTGCTTATTGATAGCACTCTGACCGCGAAGTGCTCGGCCGCGGGGTCCGTGGAGCCGGCGCGTGATGCGCTTGGTGACGGCGTTCGGTGACGATGCGCGAATGCAAAGCTACGATGACGAAAAATGTGCGAACAGTATACTTTGTATCGCATTTTCGGGTGCCGACGCGCGAAATTGCTACCGCTGCTCCGAGCAGTCCGTGGCCGTGGGGTCTGACGATCGAGCTTGGCTGTCGAGTTCACTGCCGATGCGTAAAATGCCCATCCGCGGTTCCGAAGTGCCGGCGAGCGATGTGCTTCTTCGCTAGCCGCGAGCACGCTAGCGCGTTGTAGTTGCCCGCAAAGTTCGAGGTTCGTCTCGCCAAACGGTGCCGTGAGCGGAGTTAGGCCTAGTGACGACTCCGAGCAGTAGGTGCGCAGGCCGTGGTGCCCGTTGCTTCAAAGTGCGTAATGCGTGGTCGTGAGTACAAAGAGTCGTCCCGCGATCGCCTTCGTCACGATGTCAGAAGTGCTGATAAACAGAACATCTAACCGCGAATCCGACGCTGAAGTCAACGCTAGAGTCGGTCCGAGACGCACGTTTGCGATGTTCGCTAGGAGCGCGGCGCACCATCGTAATCAGATCGAACTTCCTCTTTCAGCTCCAAACTAAAGCGTAATTATATTTTAAGTGATCGTCGAGCCGTGAACACAGAACTATTGCGAACGTGTCACGAAGTAGCGCGATTCTCGACAGCCGTGAACTCGCGACGCGCAGACGACGATCTCCCGGAGCGAGCATCGGACCAATGGCGAGGCGAGCTGGGGCAACATGGCAGACGCGGCCAATCGGAGGCCTCGGAACGACTCTCAAGTGTTTGCTTTTTGTGCGCTTCTTTCTGAATGGAGGAGCCCGCTGAAGCGGGGAATTTGAACACGGAAAAATGCCCTTTCCGACAAGCCCAAAAAGTTGGTTCGCGGTCGCGTCATCGCGGAGCTACAATTTTTTGAAAATCGCTGTTTTTTTGCAATTTCCACAATAATTTGCGCCACCTCGGAGGGCAAAACAAAGTTTTCGAAGCACTTCTGGGTGGTTTTCAGTTTAGATATTTTGGAATCAGATAGAAAAAGGGTTCCAGAAACTGAAAATTTGATTTTCAGAAAATCGATTTTTTTTGCCATTTTTCGCAATACGAAAGCCGCGTCCCCCCTGAAGTCTGAGTGCAAATCGAATCGAATATTTTTCGAATATTTCTCGAATATTTTTCGAATACTTGGAAGTGAAATTGCAGAAAAAAAAGTTACAGAGGATTCCTAAACATATTCTTATGAGACAGTAACATGAAAGTGTTTCTTTTTGCTCGGCTGATTAAGCACTGGCGGGGTGGTGTTTCATAGTTGTCTTATCAAGAATGAGGCAATGTAGAAGCCGAATTCTTACGTACATGATTTGGTGCAACCAAAGTGTTGCCGACAACACTTTACACGTGATAGGCAAAGATGCCATTTTCTCACAGCCTCTCCTCCTCTTTCAACTTCTGTGGAAGCCCAAATGATGTGGCGGACAAGGGTCTGCTCCCTTCAAGTCCGGAGTTCCAAATCTGCCTCGTAGACGTCGATATATAAGAACATCTGAAATTTTGGATGCTAAAAAGCTTCGGTTTCCGATTTTTCGAACTTCCTGCCCAAATTTCAGGCCCAAAACAGCATTAATTGAGCCCCCAACTTTGCCACGTCTTTCATCTCCATGTTGGAACCAGCGTTTTCTTTCTTTCTATACTTGCAACCGTAGTGGAGCTTGAAAGGCAGCTTTGCCGCAGTACGGAGGTGTGATGAGGTGAAGCATATTGAACATCTAGGGACCACTTTCAATCAGACGTTGGTTGTGGTTAGCAGCCTTGGGGAGTAACCAATTACTAGTAACGCGTTACTGGTAACTAGTTACCTTTTTCAGTAACTTGGAACTGTAACTAGTTACTTTTAAGTTAGAGGAACTTGTAACTGTAACACTGTTACTTTTTACACAGTAACTGTAACGGGAAATAGCGTTACAGTTACTTTCCCATTTCCTCACCACCTTTCGCCTTTCCACAACGCCGCTCCCCTCGCAGTTTGGGAGGCGAAGTCGCTAAGACTAAGTTCACGTCCGTTTTTTTTTTTCCACATTATATATCCTTTTGGTCACTTGAGCTGCTAGCTCTGCTCTCGGTGTACTGGTCAATCATTTGGACTCCAAGTTTAAAGTCTCCTTCGTCCGAGGTTCGGAGCTAATCGTGTTTGAGAGGTGGCTAGAAAGCAGCAGAGCGCAAAACGGTTGAGAGCCAGAAATACCGTGAATACAATCTTTTTACAAAATTGGGGGACGCTTAAGCTTCACCTTTAAGAGTTGAACGCGATAGCGATATCCTGCCCCTAGTGCGCACTTCGAACACTACGAATGTTTAACAGAATGCGCGCACTAAGGTGTGTGCCTTAGTAATGGGTAGCATGCTTTAAACCAGGAGCAATTATGCGCGAGAAACTTTTTCGAAGTTGCGATGCACCCACTACGTGGCCTTAAGGGAATATGCGCCGTAATGTGTGTGCCTTTTGTAATGGGTGGTTGTCTTTAAACCACCAAGTCGTTATGATATTGACATGGTGCGACGCCCGATGGCAATGTACGCTTGTACCACGCAATATTACTGCGATATTACATCTCGTACTGTGACACCTGTATACAGGACGCGTATCCTTGAGAAGCATGAAAGTTACTTTCAGTGCAGCTCCAAGCAGAGGCGTGGCTGTGTGGTAGAACACCTGCTTGCCACGCCGATGGCCTGGGTTCGATTCTCACTCGGACCCAACATTTTTATTATATATTTTATTTGCCGCTTTTTCGATTTTTCGGTCACGGACAAGATGATGATTTTTCGCTCACAACCAACGGCGCCGACGCCGTCGGCGGAATTTCTGCGATACGAGCTCTTTAACTCTATCGCGTTAAAACCTCTCTGGAACTGATTGTAAAAGGTTAACTCCGTCTCGCGGTTTTCTGTTGTCCCCCAACTTCATTCGCGAGCCAGCGTCATCGCATTGTTTAGGTCAAAGCTATGTCCAGTTGTCCAGCAGTGTTCAACAAGCTCCGTCTTAGAACGCGTTGCATGAGTTGCTTTAGCAATATCCAGTTTGGCGATCCTAGCAATATCCAGTTTGTCGAGCGCGTTCGAAGCCGCAAGCACGAAGACAAAGCAAATCCATGTACTATACCATCATTTTCTTCGTTCAGCGAACTGGGAGCGCAGAAAAGCTATGTCTAAATGAATTACCAACTGGCCCACCTGTCGATCCTCCTGCTATACCATCATTCCCACGGTGGCTGAGCGATCGCAGCACCAGAGTTTCTTCTAGTAAATATTGAAGGAAACTTCAATATTTACTAGAGTGACAAGACTAGAATGACGGTGGTCTGGTGGTTATGGCACTCCACTGCTGACCCGAAGGTCGCGGGTTCGATCCCGGCCGCGGCGGTCGCATTTCGATGGAGGCGAAATGGTAGAGGCCCGTGTATTAGATTTAGGTGCACGTTAAAGAACACCAGATGGTCGAAATTTCCGTAGCCTTCCACTACGGCGTCTCTCATAAGCATATCGTGGTTCTGGGATGTAAAACCCCAGATAGTGTTATTATTATTGTGATCCTTTCCAGCCCGTTTCGCCGATGTTAAGTCGCGTCGCAATCCCCGCATCATGCTTGTAGATTTTCACGAACGCATGTTCCAAGGAGCGCTTTGCGCCCAGCGGACACAGAGCCCTCCGAACAGGGTCTGATACAACTTGAACATAGGAAATAGACACAATGGACGTTATCCTCCCCTTTCCCCTTCGCATGCGCTTCTGGGTATCGCTAATAAGCGTCCTAGGATAATGCTGTCGTTCCAGTGCATCAACTACGCTTTCCACTCCAAGGAGGTTTATTATTATTATTTGCAAATAAAGTCATTTTCACCAACGGTGCACGAACAGGTAAACTGATGCAACAAAATGAGGCGTACACAGAGAAGGCTGGTGTTGGGCCATCTTCAGGTTTCCTTTGTCTAGGGTTTTACCACGTGCAATTTTGACTACCCGCATATGGCTTCGCATTTGTTTCATTAAATAAATCCTATCATTTGGTTTGTTATCCGTTACATATTTTGTACAGTAACGGCAAAGTAACGACGTTACTTTTTCAGAGTAACTGTAACAAGCTACTTTTGTAGACTCCGTAACTGTAACTGTAACAGAGTTACTTTTTTGGCTTAGGTAACTGTAACTGTAACACTGTTACTTTTCACTGGTAACGTGCCCATGACTGGTGGTTAGCAAAGTTCGACCGTAAAGGAGCTTGAAAGGCAGCTTTGCCGCAATACCGCGGCGTGATGAGGTGAAGCATATTAAAAATCTAGGGCTTCCAATCGGACGTTGACTGTCTCTTGGCAAAGTTCGACCGCAACGGAGCTTGAAAGGCAGCTTTGCCGCAATACCGGGGTGTGATGAGGTGAAGCATATTGAATATCTAATGACCACTTCTAATTTGATGACTGTGTCATGGCAAAGTTCGACCGTAACAGAGCTTGAAAGACAGCTTTGCCGCAATATGAGATTGTAATGAGGTGAAGCATATTGAAAATTTGAAGGGGTTACATTCAATCGGACGCTGACTGTATTTGTTTTTGGGAAGTTCGAATAGTTCGAATAGTAAAATTCCAGTGCGAATCGAATCGAATAGCAAACACTATTTGAAAAATATTCGAAATTTCGAATATTTGCACACCCCTACTAGAAATTGCTCACTTTTTCTCGACAAATGATGCCATAATGCGAAATGACCTCGTTTTAAACACAAAGTCCACGGCCATTGGCTGATTTGAGCATCGTGAGTTGCACAGTTACCACATTCACGGTGGGATGCTGCGACATGCCCGCACTGCACTCCTTAGTGCTAGAATTACACACAGTATAGAATTACACCAGCGTGCTTGTGACGATACTGCAAGTAAACTGCATCTGGTCATCGCTAACACCAGATAACAGACATGGCGCTCTTTGGCCACCCATGGCCCTTGCGTCAAAAAACCCCGCTAATCATCATCATCAAGTAAACTGAATGTTCAAAAAAAAAAAAAGAAAGTGCTCAAAGTCGTGGCGTGTGCTGACAAATGGATCTGGTTTCACCCCTTGTTACTCCCTCCATGTAGCTTACAGCGCGCTTGCTGGTATGAAAGGAGAGAGAAAGCACTTGAGTGTACAACAAATCCCTGTAACTCCGCTCGTACATGACGGATTTTAAAAATTTTCGTGGCAGTCGATTCATGAGGCAATAAACTTCTTTAATCAAGCCATTCGATGATTACTTGGAGAAGTGTTGCAGGGCCCCTTTAAGAAACTTCTTGCAATATGGTATTGTGCAAGTTTCACATATTTTATTCAGAAAGCCTTGCTTTATTGCCGAATGCTGAAGATTTTCTGGCTGTAGTCAGAAAATCTGCCTGAGTAGTTCTGCCGTTGTTCGCAGTGGAGGGAACCGAGGGATGCATAAAATACTGCCTCAGCTTTAGTTCTGGTGCCACAATAATCACACACTTCTGTGTACCATTGCCAGAAGTGCGAGCAAACTCCCATAAGCATGTGAGATTAACTTTGATAATGTTGCTTGCATATGACAAAGCGCTGCCTTGCTTTTTTTTTCATGCAGTAGAAGAGCCCCGACTCACAGTTGGATAGGATTGTCTTGCGATACGGATGCCCTCGAGAGAATACCACGGCCAGGGTGATGTACTGGAAGACAGACACTGCAAAAACTGTGTAATTGTCGTGGCATGCCAGCTCTTCTTGATCATCCGCCCCGGCAACCTGTACGTGTGGATGGTACCTGCCACAGAAGAATAAAAGAGATGGGAGATGGGAGATGGGAGCTCAGAGGCCTGACGATGTTTCACAAAGATCACTCCCACAGCTGTACTAAGTCTAAGAGGGAACAGCTGTTGTTCTTCGAGTGATTAGCATGTAGATGGTGCCACAATGCTGCACAATAGCGATTGCAGAGATTGCACCGAAGCATGTGGTAACAAAATGGCATGCAGTATCTGAGCGTTTTCGTCTTGTTAGTGTGAGTCTGATGTGAGTCTGTTGAGGTGTGTTCATGTGTCTGTGAAGCAGCGATTGACATAGCAGCAGCATTTCTGCTCAGTTACATTACATTTCCCAAACATACTTCAAAGATAATTATGAGGGGCACTGCAGTGAACTCTTTTTGTATGGGCATTTTGTGCTTTTGTCTTTCATCGAAACTTGGCGGCTTCGGCCTAGAATCATACTCGTAACCTTGGGCTTAAGTGGAAAGAATACCGAAGCTGCAGTTTTACGTAAAGAAACAAAATATGCATTTAAGCAGCAATTCCACTCAAGCAATATCTGTATAACGCTATTCTACTGTAGGCATGCACAAAGATTTAATACATATCATGAATAGCAGACAATAGCCTTGAAATGAGTGCACCTACCAGTGTTGCTTCCAAAGAGCCATGATGCCAAAAACCTGTGCAGCAATGACTAGTATAATCTGACTAAGGATGGACGTCAGTGGTGTGACTCCCATCAGGCTCGATGGGGGTGGCCGCTTATCCAGCGTCGGGCTTGGTTCCGTACGGCCAACTGCAAAAGACGAGCGTTTCCCTGTGTGTCATAGGCCTCTGATTTGGTCAAGCCATTGCGAATACACCAACAACCAAAAGGCACCTTCAAAAAATAGAATATTATAACAACTTCCTGGCAAGTTACAAATATTGAACCACTGAAAAATCGTGGCCCTAACTCACACAGGGCGGCGAAGAGGGTGATGAGGAAGAGGTCGATGTAGAGGAACTCGAGGTCAGTGAGGTTGGAGTAGAGAGAGTAGAGAATGAGCACCGAGGTGAACTGCGTCATGCTGTAGCACGCCATGTACTTGAGGATGCCAAAGGACGTCACCAGCGCTGCACGGCCTTCCCTGGAAACAGATGGAAAGATAACTTGAAATGACATATGCTCGGGGACTTTGGTATTGCATTTCAGCATGTAGCACACAACACAACACATCATCATCATCTGCCTGACCATGCCCACTGCCGGCAAAGGCCTCACCCATGTTTCCACAAATAACCCCGTCCTGTGCTTGCTGCAGCTACGCTATCCCCACAAAGATCTTAATCTCATCTGCCCACCTTACTTCCTGCCTCCCCCTTGCATTCTCTTGGAATCCAATCTGTTACTCTTAATGACCAGCGGTTATCTTGCCTACATGCTTATATGGCCTGCCCACGCCCATTTCCTTTTTGAGATTTTGACTAAGATGTCCTTAACATCCGTTTGTTCCCTGACGCACACTGTTCTCTTCTTGTCTCTTAAGATTAGACCTATCATTTTACTTTCCGTGCATGGCTCGCTGCATCGTCCTCAATTTAAGATGAACCCTTTTCGTCAGTTTCCAGGTTTCTGCTCCGTAGGCAAGTACCGGTAAGAGGCAGCTGTTATATACCTTTCTCGTCTGGGATACTGGTAAACTACTAGTCATGATCTATGGATGCCTGCCAAACGTGCTCCACCCATCCTTATTTTTTAGTTACTTCAGTCTCGTGGTTTGGATCTGCAGTCACTACCTATCCTAAACACAACACAAGAGCAGCATGAAATACAACAGCACCTGTCTTCATTTCATTTCATGCCATCCTTATGTTGTACCATGCGCTAGATGCTGAGATGAAGTGGAAAGACTGCACAGATTCAAAGAAGGCACACTGTTCAGGACTGGAGGCGCTGACATGCCATTCTAAATGCGGAGTACAGAGCTGAAATTTGTTGTAAATTAAAGTTGCGCAAACAATGCCAAATTACTTTCCCCACAGACGCTTCCACGAAGAGCTCAGTGGCCGACGCTGTGTTTGCCACTGGACCACAAGGCGTGCACTGGCAGTTGAACTGAATAGCCCCAAAGCATGAGACTCCTACATGTATGAACTGCTACAGTCCAAAACAGAAAGAAAGCTTATATCTAGCATTTACACATAGCACAAATTGGTACACTCGTGTTTACTGTAGTACATAGGCTTTACAGTGTGCTGTTGTCTACAGTACGGTTTACAGTACACTGTTGTTTACGGCACAATGGTGTCTACGACACATTGGTGTTTGACAGTACACAATAGACCGTACAAACTCGTACAAAATACGATTTGCATGTGAATCTGTGCAAAATAATTGTGAGTTTGGCACCGTCTGCTAACACTTAAAATGAATAACAGGACAAGCGAGAAAAAAAAAAAAAAGTAGAGCTGTGCGAATAGCAAAATTTTGGGTGCGAAGCGAATTCGAATAATAAAATGTGAGTGCGAATCGAATAGAATATTTTTCGAATATTTCTCGAATATTTCTAGAATACTTTTCGAATACTTCGAAGCGAAATTGCAGAAAAAAAAGTTAGAGAGGATTCCCTAGCATATTCTTATGAGATAGCAACATGAAAGTGTTTCTTTTCGCTAGGTTGGTGAAGCACTTTCGGGGTCGTGTTTCATAGTTGTCTTATCAAGAATGAGGCAATGTAGAGGCCGAATTGTATTTATGTACATGATTTGGTGCAACCAAAGTGTTGCCGACAACACTTTATACGTGATAGGCAAAGATGCCATTTCCTCAGCCTCTCCTCCTCTTTCAACTTCTGTGGAAGCCCAACTGATGTGGCTGACAAGGGTGTGCTCCCTCCCTTCAAGTCCGGAGTTCCAAATCTGCCTCATAGACGTTGATATATATGAACATCTGAAACTTTGGATGCTAAAAAACTTCGGTGTCCGATTTTTCGGGCTTCCTGCTGAAATTTCAGGCCCAAAACAGCATTAATGAGACCCCAACTCTGCCACATCTTTCATCTCCATGCTGGAACCAGCATTTTCTTGAGTTAATACATTTGCGACCGTAGCAGAGCTTGAAAGGCAGCTTCGCCGCAATAAGGAGCTGTGATGAGGTGAAGCATATTGAAAATCTAGGGACCACTTTCAATCGGACGTTGGCTGTCTCTTGGCAAAGTTGGACGGTAACGGAGCTTGAAAGGTAGCTTTGCCCCAATACAGGGGTGTGATGAGGTGAAGCATATTGAAAGTCTAGGGACCACTTCCAATCGGACGTTGGGTGTCTCTTGGCAATGTTCGACAGTAACGGAGCTTGAAAGGCAGCTTTGCCGCAATACCGGAGTGTAATGAGGTGAAGCATATTAAAAATCTGAAGGGGTCACTTTCAATTGGACGTTGACTGCATTTGTTTTTGGGAAGTTCGAATAGTTCGAATAGTAAAATTCCAGTGCGAATCGAATCGAATAACAAACACTGTTAGAAAAATATTCGAAATTTCGAATATTCGCACACCCCTAAAAAAAAAGGAGTGCTATTGAGTATAGACATCAAGTAAATAGCAGAATGAGAGAGAGAAAGCATAGTGGCTTAGTGACATAACCTGCCAATCCAAAACCCTCATGTGCCATCCCTGCCATTTCTTAGATGTCAGACATAGATACCATAGGTAGGCACTAACAGTGAATAGCTTACTGCAAGAGAGTGTATGTACATACTTGTCCTGCACAATTTGAAATGTTGCCAAAACTGAATCTTTGGCTAGCGGAATTTCGCTTTGATTCAGTCAGGTTGTCTCGCGTTCTGCGACAGACACTCACTTGATGAGCGTGGGCACGCAGGAGATGTTGGCCACCTTGGATGTGAAAGGAGATGCCACAGACGCCTCCGTGTCCGAGAGAGAGATGCCAGCATGTGCTGCCTTCAGGGCCTTCAAGGAGTTCAATGATCGAGAAAGAAAAAAAAAATGCTTTCGTAAATGTGCTGGTCAATTATTCGGACAGCTTTCTGTCTGCTGTAAGCAAAAATGCAAAACAGTATTACAGCCACCCAGTTTAATTTTATGCAAGCAACCAGAAAGAACACCAGCAACTTGCAGCAAGGGAGGCTTATCACCGTAAATGAAATTCAAACTCGAGAATTAAGTATCACTGTCCTTTTGCTATGGCTAAGATTGACACGAAGGTGGAGCTTCACAGTGGATAGCAATAAATTTTTTTTCCAACATGTGTTTCAGTGTTTCAGACATGCAAGGCCATCTTGATAGAAATCAGTAGAATTTCTAATTAGCGCTTCAGTATGATAATCTGGCTGGTCTTGAAACTGTCAAGAAAGCAAGTTCTGCAATAACGGTTAATGCTGTAGGTTAAACCACGGCATGATGAGAAATGCCAGTGTTGTTCAATCATAACAGTTTTGAAATTCTGCATCAAACTTCTAGCATGCTCCAAGTGTTTATCTTGTTAAAGCACCACCAGCAAGCTACAGAGTTCAACTTTGCAATGATACATCATCACCTATTGCCCGCTAAAAAGTGTTCAATACTATATGCGGACTTCCACAAGTGCTTATGTTCGAATGACTCTAGATAAACGTTAAACACTTAGTATGCAAAGCCACTGCAGAAAACGTGGCAAAATTGCTTACCCCGCAATCATTGGCACCGTCTCCACACATACCAACGTAGTATCTGAAATATGCAAAGATGCATACATGTTCAAGCAATTTGCTCTCACCTACAACAACCTTTAACATAATGAACATCGCTTATGTACAGGAGTGCTGTGGTGCCACCTGTCGCGTATCCCGTGGTCTGCGTCACATGTCTGAATGCCATGTGGTGCGAAAGCACAACACTACAAACTGTAACTGCATATTCCATTCTTACACATTCATGCCCACATGCCTAGCTAATGCCTACTTACATCATTGTTATATAACTTGTGCACAGCGACCACAGCTTCTCACACGAAACAATCAAGTTACCAAGTGAATGCCATTACTGTCTCATAAAAACACACCCATTGCGTGACAGTTTAGATCGAAAATTGCACACATGCAAAATTTTTAAAAACTGAAATGCGAAAAATTCCAAAACTACTCTGAAGTACTGGTATTTCATATCTAGGTTCGCATGCATTTGTAACAGTGGCCTAACTCAAACTTCAGAATTTACTCCATGCTGTACCTACATGCAATTTTGTGCTAGAGATGTATGTTGCTGTTCGTGCTTCAGTGTTTGGGCACTGTACATGAAAATGAAGATAGCATACGCTAAATGCTAGCAGCATGCTTACAGAGACATGCAAACAGGTGTCCGTAAGTACTTCTTAATTTATGTGCTAAGCCACCTACCCCATTTCCTGAAGTAGTTCCACCAGCTGCTGCTTTTGTTCAGGAGCCATGCGTGCAAACACGGCACCACACACAGCCACCTGCAGATATTCAAAAGCGCACTGCCTTCAGAAAGCATTATAATCATAAAAGATATGTATTAATGAACATTTAACGATCAAATAAAGTTCAAAAGTGCTTCCACTGGGGTTAGTTAGTATGGCATACTAGACGAATAACACAAGAATACAAGACGAATGTCCAAAGGTCGAAGCGCAAGGTCCTTGTCCGTTTTGTGTTCTTGTGTCATTTGTCCCTGTGCATTTACGCAGTCCATTGTTACCCTTCAGCATTTAACGACATATGCTGGTTAACTGCCTTGAAAGAACGTCAGTTCAACATGCTATCATGGGCACGAAACGTGTCGCATGAAACGAACAAAACAGTACCTTGTGCATTTGCTAGCAGATGGAGCACACCTTCAGCATTTCAAAGCACTGATCGAGTTGGAAACTCAGTATGGAGAAATGCTAAACTTAGGGACACTGGGGTATGCTTAATATAGCTTGTTAGGCGGTAGCAGTGTACACCAATGTACAGTGGCTATTCGATAGTCTATAAACAGAGTAATGTGGGCATATCAGTTTCCTCACTGAACAGTGAACGGCACTGTGTGGCTGAGATAGGTAGATAGGGGCACTACACACATGGACGAAAATCTATCTTTTCAGTTTGATAGAAATTTTTATAGATGAGCAAATATACGTTCATGTTTTCCTTGCTTTGCAGGCTAATCTTTTTACATGTGTAATGATGTAAAGTGTACCAACTTTGCCGACACGTGTGCAGGTTTAGATTGCCATTGTGCACGTAATTTAGGTGCTTTCGCTCAATGCACCAAGTCTGTTTTAAGGAGGGAGTATGACAAACCGGTGCTTCATGCTTTTAAGGCAACTCTGTCTCCATAGACAATGCTAAGTACACCAAGCTAAGAAGTCAACAAACAATAAAGTAGGGGTGTATGAATATTCTAACTTTTGAATATTTTTCTAATAGTGTTCGCTATTTGATTCGATTCGCACTGAAATTTTACTATACGAAGTATTCGAACTTCCTGAAAATAAATATCACGATTTATAATAACGGAAAATAAATAGAAATACGAAAGATCGGTTTGCAGCATGCTTGCGGTCTTGCGTTTTGGGGCGCCGACACACAAAACTGCTAGCCACTGCTCCGAGCGGTCGCTGCACAACGAACTTGGCCGGGAGTTCCACTGCTGATGCATAAAATACCCATCCACGGTTCTGAGGAGCCAGCGGGCGATGTGATTCGTTGCTTGCGACGAAGCGAATTGCCGCTTCTTCGCTTTCACATGTCCGCTGGCGCAACGTCCTTGCCCGTAAAGTTCAGATTCGTCTCGCAATCGGCACCGTGAGTGGAGTTAGGCCTAGCCACGACTTCGAGCAGTAAGCTCATTCGCAATGTGCGTGGCCGTGGTTCCCGATGTCTCAAATTGCGTCATGCTCGGTCACAAGTAGAAAGAGTTGTCCCACGATGGTCGTTGTTACAATGTCCGAAGTACTGATAAGCAGAAGCTCTAACTGCGGGTCCGACCAGTCAGCGAGACGCACGTCTCCGATGTTTGCGACAAGCGCATCGCGCTATCATAATCTGATGATTGAGCTTCTGCTTGCAGCTGCCAAACTAAAGCGTAATTATATTCTCAATGATTGTCAACCCGTGAACATAGAACGAGTGCGAACGCGTCACTAAGTAGCGTGATTTTCGACAGCTGTGACCTCGTGACACGCAAGCAGCAGACAACACTTTCCTGGAGCGAGGATCGGACCAATGGCAACGCGTGCTGGAGCGACACGGCGGACGCAGCCCATCGGAGGCCTCGAAACGAACTGCAAACATTGACTTTTTATACGCTTGTTTCTGAATGGAGGAATCACCTGAAAACGGCAAAATATCAAGTTATCCAGGCTCGTGGCAATAGTGCATGTTACATCACCCGCGTCACAACGCGACAGCTAGCAGCACAGTTTCAGTTTCAGCACAGTTTCAGCGGACAGCACACTGTCGCCAGGTGTACGGGTTGCCGTGCAAAGGGAATTTCTTTTTTTTTTGCCCATGTTTTGCACTACATTTTAACGCAAAAGCATTACTTGGCCAGGTTTGCAAAAGCGCGCACTCGTCCGGCGTCCACTAAAGCCGTGTGTGGAAAACACGCGACTTCTCCCACCAGCATTGACGCCGGCGCTAATGCGTAAAAGCATCGCCGACCCAACTTTGCTTGTACCAAATCATGTAAATAAACACAATTCGGCCTCTGCATTTTCTCGTTCTTTATAAGACATCTAGGGAACACTACTTAGCAGCACCCCTCCAGTGCATCACTGACCTAGCAAAAAGAAACGCTTTCATGCTCCTCTCTCGTAAGAATATGCTTAGGAATCCTCCGCTATTCTTTTGTCTAATTTAACCTCAAGGTATTAAAAAAATATTCGAGAAATATTCGAAAATTATTCGAATTCGCCTCGCACCTAAAATTTTGCTCTTCACAAAGCTCTACAATAGAGGCAACAAGGGACCCTCACCTTTTGCAGGACGTCTGGATAGTGTTCACGCAGCACAGCAAAGGTCTTTCCCGTCACAGCAACAAGTGGATGGCCCATAGAGATGGAGGTCACGCCCTGAGGTGCACGACATGCAACAAAGAGGACCGCTTAGGTCAGAAAGCTGCTGCGTGGAGTGAAAGCAGTACTATATCTTTATTTAAAGATATTTTTTCACCATTTCATCAGGCGATTTATATCTTCACTTTAAGTCATTGCTGGTCTGTTCAGCTTGTAAATTTATATTATTGCTGCCACTTTGGCCACAAGCATGGCTGGATAAGATTTACAATGTTAATCATGAACCTATACTTAAATACAGAAAAAAGTGGACTGGATGATGGCTGTCACAATAGTTGAATAGGAACAGCAGGCTTTTCTGACGCAGGTTTGCCTCCTGTCTGCGGCGAGTTGTCTTTTCATCCGCCTTCAATTAACATTTGGCGTATTTGTACACGAAACTTAAGTTTTTGGAACATAACCACGCTATGTGGCTTTATGTGGGTGTAGCCTCGCGGTTAAGAACTTGAAAGGCACACAATGAACTCAAGATTGAATTACGTCCCGATACGAAGTTTCCTCCTCGGTTTGTCATCTACGTCAGTTCCTCTGACGACACCACACAGATTTTAGCCATAGAAAAAAAAAGCGTCGACAGTTGTTGGTGCAAAATCAATGCATGAGGCGACACGAGTGCATATAGAGCAATTGTCGTCACCGCTTACGTTGGGAAGGATATCACTGCCCTTGCGATGTGGTTTGTTGGGCGGTGGCGGTGCCTCCGAGGACTGCCAGCTGAGGACAGGCACCATGTCTGATGTGTCCGTGCTCGACGAGAGGATCTGCACCTCCTGGCCCCGTTCGATCATGTCGCAGTCGCGTGCTACGCTCACCGCCGTCAGCATGTTGTCACCTGGTGGCAGAGGACGACAAGGATACAGTGCACCATTGTGTTATCGTTACAATGAAGAAAAGCACGCTGTGGACTGTGTGCTCAACACAATAAAAAAAGAGGTTGCACAGAAGAATAATTAAGATCACAAATATGAGAGAGAAAGGAACAAAGTTCGTGCTCACTATAGTCATCAATAACTGAAGCAGGCACTGCTCACAAAATATAAACAAAAGACAACAGTGCGCGCACGTGTGTGTGTTTGAGGAGGCATGGGGAGTGGGAGGATTTCTACACTCACCAAAATGCAGTGCGTTCTCAGTAAGTTAGATTTTTAAAAACGGTCAAGAGTCTGCAAGTCTGTATAAAGCGGAGCCTCAAGAAAAAAATGGAGACGCTTTGATGTGCATGCTCTGGAGACCAGTACTAGCGAAGAGAAATGCCTTCGTTTGTCTACTGCAATCCATCAGACTAACTTACAAATAACCGGTCAGCGAAGACAATTGCATAGCCCACAGGGCACACGGTGAAGTTGGTGGGTGTAGTGTTGGGCCTACAAACTTATGACAACTGCTTGTACCCACAACTGCTACACACTACAAACTGCATCCTCTACCACCACTCCCAGAGGGCACCACCTACCTTCCCCCATCACGGACGAACGTCCTCAAGAAGTACAGTAGAATACTGTAAAATTGAACCTGAAGGTACCAGGAAAATATGTTCCATACAACAGGTGTTTTGTCTACACGTAAACGTGTGTAGGGGGGCAGCAGTCAAGTACAAGACCAACCAAACTAGACACAGTTGTTCCATTTAAGCAGCAATTCCAATTTATTTCCATTTAGCGCCTGCATTAAGCAAATGTTATGTGAATTAAAACATCTGTCTTGCATGAGCTTCAAATTTGCAAAACTGCGCTAAAGAAGTGAACAAAATTTGCCATGCAGTTGAATCCCTGAGAGAATGAATCATAACAGAGAGTTCATTCTAACCGAAGCCTTCATAAAGAAAGAAGAATAACGAAATTGACCTTCCTTCGATGAAGTAGGTTGTGAATTTTAACAAAGTGCCGAGTTCGGGAAATGACACCCACCTGTGACCATGATGGTGCGAATGTTGGCAGCTCGAAGCGTGCGAATGACAGAAGTGGTCTCTGGCTTGAGCCGGTTCTCCATAACCAGCAGTCCGACAAAGGTGAGATTGTTCTCAACTTCTTCTCGCGGAAGCCGATGAACCTTGGCGAAGCTCGACGTCAATGGCCGGTGTGCCAGTGCCAGCACTCGGTGGCCTTGCTGGGTGTAAGACGTCAGCGTCTCCACGAAATCTGGTGGCACTGTGAATGTGATAGAGAAAAGGCCGTCAATGCTATGACAATATACAGTGAACGTAACATGGTCCTTACAAAGGACAAGTAAACAGATAAGAATGCATGTTCCTTGCAACATTCTCAAAGCTTGGGCAAATCCCGCAACGTCTCTCCATCAAGCATTCCACAACTGTCTACACACCAACTTAGTAATTTTTGCTTCCACCACCTCATTAACAAAGTACTGCATGTCCACAAATTGCCTTTGCCTTAAACTTTTTTGCCTGTGACCTGCAAGACCTTGCTTGTGTAAAAGCAAGTGCCAGAATTGATTGAAATTGGCAGCCAAATTCAGGTCGGTGCCATGAGCTACCTATCACTTTTTCAGTCTTCTAAATGCTTCTATTGTGATCAGCTATCATTCATGTCTACATATGTATTGAGTATTGTGTCACCATTTTTTTACTGTTATGAATATGGGATGTACATCGAGCCCAGTGCAGTCTATTCTTCTCTTAATCCGCACAACAACACATACAAACCTCATAGTAGACTCGGTGGGCACACACATGCGTTCATGTATGTTTTTACACAATATGTGAAGTCCAATAAACTTTCTCCCAAGTGTTTTTTTGTTGTTTGTGTATGCTATAGCTATATGCCCAGTCTTCTATGACAACTGAACTGAACACATCAATCCTATTAATGAAAAATTTGCGGGCCGCAGCCTCATGTAAATTCCGTCAGACATGTGCGCCCTTGGCAAAACGTGAAATGACCGACCTGTTTCGGACTTGGAGAGAGAGGCGATGGTCTCGGGGGCACCCTTGCAGAATATGTCAAAGTGAGTTGACCCCAACACACGGGTGACCACACTCATGCGCTGAAGGCCCGAGGAGAAGGGGAACTCGCGCACTATGCCGACCTCGAAGGACGAAGGCACCTGGAAAAGAAGAACCAAGTGACTCCTTGCAAACCAAGCTTAAGCATCAAAAGTGCACTTATGTATTTTCATGCCAATGTTGACGTCCAGAACTACTACGAGGAGTGCTATACGTAACTATTTGTTATCGTCACTGGTCTCATAAATGCATCTGCAGAACAAACAATTCATTTGCCACAAAGCAACACTAATGCCCAGAGCCATGAATGGTTTCGAATGACGCTTCAAACTTCAAAACCAAAAACTCTGAACAAAACCAGATGGTTTAATTTGCCAGTACTATAAGCTACTACATGAAAACTGTAGGACATCAACGCCACTGTTACAAGTAGTATGTGCTGTAACTGCTTTCCAGAACAAGTCCACAAATCCAAACCACATGGAAATAATAAGCCAGACCCCAAACAATATGCGGTTTCCAGAACTTGCAACAATATACTAATACTGAAGTTAGACCAGTCCAATGCATTTCAAAATTTTCAGCTGAGGACTATGAAGTCAAGAAGTTCTGCAAAATACAGAAGAACCCTGCTTATACGCTCTTCCCTCATATGTTTTCCTGCCACGTTTTTGGGGTACCGTCCCAACAATGAATTGACAAATACCACCCGTGTATTAGAATCCCCTTTTCAAACGTCGTTTCCGTAATGTTCCTGCCCGATATGTTGCGAACTGCCACTGTGCTGAATGTGCTGCCACGATGCCATCTGAGTGCTTGAAAAGAGTGGTTTTGGTAGAGACGCGAAATGCCAGATTTTCATCCCGAACTTCTTTAACCCATAAGCTGATGAATAAATACTGAGGTAGAGCTGTTAGCAGCTCTTTTTAGAGATTTTAGCCGCATGTTCGAGTTACGCTTTTCCCATTTACTGCATTTTGTTTGTTTCTTTGTTTTTGGTTTCTTGATCCTGTGAGAAACGAATTTGAGGAGTTCTACTATATAGGTCAGGGGTCTCATACACGCGGCCCACGGGTTGCATGCCTTTCGCTAGCGGCCTGCGGCTTCACACGGAATAAAGTTTCGTGACTTGGCTCAATAGTACTCACATTATTTTCTCACCTATTGCAATTAATAGCGCTTGGTTCAGGTAAGCTACAGAGACGGCACTGGTCTCAAGCTTTTTTTTTTTTCTTGTGAGGCACCCCATGAGGACATTATGAGGTGAAGCATCATAGTAGAACGAAAGCTCTGTATTTCTGAATCGGCGTCCAGATTTTAGTCATTGTGGAAATTGGTATCAATATGTTTTTTGAAACCTGATGTCGAATCCCCTTCAGAAATGACCCCTATATGGGATATGAGAAAGGCATTCTTTCAAATGGCAAAGTTAGGTGATATTTTGTTCAAAGTCTCTCCGCCCCCACCATCTTCACTGTCCCGACCCCTGTGGGACTAAATTTCGTGACTGCGGCCTGCTAGCTGAGGTGAGTTTGAGACACCTGGTATAGGTACTATCATGTAACAGTTGCCAGGATTTTTAGCATAAATAAAATGTCTAAGCCAAAGCATTAACGGTGTGCAGTTTGTTCAAACCTCAGACAAGTCTCCGGCGGCATTCAAAGAAGGCACAGATGGTGTTTTTAAACTGCTGGCAGGTCCTGGTCGCACAACTGTCGGTGCGATGATGTCATACTTTGAGTTGTCATCGATGTCCGGCTCCTCCAAAACCTGCATTTAAAAGCAATGCAGACAGCTCTGGTGCAGTTTGTAGCAAATAAAAATGAGAAAAATGCAGTACCAACACCACTTATTCAGTCACATGGAAATTACTTTAAGTTGAAGAATACTACTTGTCAGATTGGTGATGGCTGTTTAGGATTCCCAAGTCATGTAGTACCAATTAATCCAAAATCGGTACACAGTGCTGGTTCGTCAAATTAGCTCTTAATACTCAGTTGCTTCTGATAATGTGAACCTACCTACACATCTTGAAAACCTTTCTCGTCTTAGCTAACAAAAATTCAAACACATTGTTTCCTTGAGACATTGCTTTCCTTGAGGTCTTGACACTGATAATTACTAACATGCCCTTTCTTGATTACAGTACTATAATCACACACCATAGATGATAATAGATTTGGATAAATTAAAAAAATGATTTGCACATGATGCAATAAATGAACACTTAATGTTTGGTTATAATTTACTACAAGACCAAAAGAAGCACTTTAGAAGCTTTTCAGTTAAGAGCAGTAAACATTAAAGAGTGCTGAGCCAACAGCACTGTGGTTATTGTCTTCACTCACTCACTCACTCACTCACTCACTCACTCACTCACTCACTCACTCACTCACTCACTCACTCACTCAATCAATCAATCAATCAATCAATCAATCAATCAATCAATCAATCAATCAATCAATCAATCAATCAATCAATATCCATTCTAACAATGGTATTCTCAGAGTGATAGGTATACTGGTATTCGCAGTTCGCAGAAAAACGCCGTTTTTCAAGCGCCGTCATGCTTCGCATCTGTGCTGCCTCTGTTTTAACAAACAAACAAACAAACAAATAAATAAATAAGTCTCTAGGACACCACCAAGCAACATAAAGTAAAACAATTCGACATAACAAAGTAGTATGGAAGTGAATATACTAATGTTGGTCACGCACCCAGCTGGTGGCCTCGAACATCTTGAGATCAAGTGGATCACCCGAGAGCTGGTGGTCAATGACCGTGATGGAGTGGCAGGTGGCCATGCCTTGGAGCAGTAAAGAGTCCAACGGAAGCTTGCTTGGGTTGGGAACCTGTTCCTGGAATCTGAAAGCAACAGGAAATAACACGATGGAGGAAAAAATGAAGGAGGACAGAAAGAGCACTGGACAGAAAAGGCACCCTTTCTGTCCTTCTTCATTTCTTGTAGACACCAGTGTGCCTACATCAAAATAGGGGTTGATAAGAAAATGAGAATGCAGTACTTTGCTTATAAGAGACACCTCATATAAGAGACAATAACTGCTGCCTGCTGGCGTTTCTTATAAAAAGGGTGAACTGTAGCACACGTGCCATTTGTGACCTGGAAGTACCAGGCCCATCAACAAGAAATAATGCAATAACACAAGAAAAGGTACACGAGATCGATGATAGCTATTGTTATGTGACAGTCAGACATTACAAAGGAAGCAGCTGTTTTTAGCACTGCAGTCATGTGTTGGCAGAGCGGTGTCCTGGCTAGGAAGTACGGCACTATAATTCCATTCGATCAACCAAATGCAACTTCAGTGGCTGGGAACAAAGCCACACCTTTCCAGACAATGACATAATCCAATGCAGCTGAACTAGTGCGGCAGACGACGAAGCAACAATTAAGTCCTCAGCACCATCGTGCACGTCGCTTACCTGCCACCACTGGATGGGACGACGCCCCACAGGTCGAGCCCTTCTTCGGTTAGCGTGCCAGTCTTGTCGAAGCAGAAGCAGTTGATGCAGCCCGAGATGTTGATGGAGCGCGGTGAGATGCAGTAGATGAATGCCCGCCGCAGGCGCGACTGGGCAAACACGATGCCGATGGTCATCGCGGCTGGCAGCGCGGGCGGGATGACGATGGTGACGACGTCCAAACTGCGCACTATGATGTTCGAGGCGGGCACACCTCGAAGAGACTGCAAAGATGAAATTGCAAGAAGCACGTTTTGCAGAGAACACAGTCAGTTGGCTGGAGTAATGGCCAAAATCAGTATTAAATCGTGTGCAGTGAAATGCGGCCAGAATCTTTTTACCAGGGCTGTGCATTTTCAAGTTAGTTCTTGCAGTTCACAGTGTTCCCATTTATACGCTGTAATGTGCTATAATTTAAAAGCACTAAAAACTAAAAAGTGATCAATGGCTAGAAAAACTTCAAGCACACGAAAATTGTACAAACTGGCTTTATTAGGCACAAACAATTGAAGAAAAAAAAAAGAAAAGCTGTTTTCAGTTACACTCATCACAAGCAGCTGCTCCTACGATAACATCTAATAAGAGTTCACCAATCAAACATTACATTTTAAAATTTTTCCAAACAGTTGCATTGTCAACTGAAAATGCAACTCGTGAGGCTGGTACATACAACATTATGTCTTTAGGTAGCAGCAGGAGCAATGATGACAAACAATGGCATCCCTGGACAGCCATAGTGAAACTAGAAATACAACTGCCATCTAGCTTGTCCAAAGTGAATCTCTATGAGGCTACCCTTACCTTGAGCACAATGGTATAGATGACTCCTATGCTAGCCAGGGATGCGAGGAACAGGAGGAAGTTCTTGATGTGTCGGTTGAACTTGAAATCAACTGGCTTGGGGAACATGATGGAACGCACCAGCTCCCCCTTGGCTGTGAGAAAGCCTGGAAAAGTGGAATTCAAGAGGATGAGAAGACCAAAGTACACACATGGTTGGACAAATCAAGCAGCATCAGCAAGTACGTAGCACTAAAAAAGACGCAATAAATGTCGATAAATGAAAGCACAGCATCCTTACTTAATCTGTTAGCACAGCGGACTTACACTATTTGAAACTCCAGTTAATCAAATTTCTCAGTTAGTTCGATCCAGGCACGTAGCCAGGATTTTTTTTCGGGGGGGGCCCAAGGAGTAATTGTTCGAAAGACAGTCTTTCAATGGCAAAAACAAAAAAAAAGTTGCCTGGAAATATAGAGGGCTGGAAAAATTTCGGGGGGGGCCCGGGCCCCCCGGGCCCCCCCCTTGCCTACGTGCCTGGTTCGATCCCATTTGATGATTCCACCCAACACCCCATACATTCTGTGGGTCTCCAACCTTTATGATTTCGATACTGAAATTTATGCTTGCCAGATAATTTGGACTTTGCTGGTAAGCAAGCATACGTCTGACACCATTGGTGACCCTAACATAGGTAGTGCCTGTTTAGGTGGAACTTGGAATACAGGTACCGAATGTATCGAACACATGTCAGACATGTCATCTGTCAAAATGTGTATTTTTTACCTGCCCCAGAAAGATTTCCAAATTTTAAAGGTAACCCAGAACAAATTATTACGGCATTCATTTGATTTTTAACATCCATACATTTAAAAAAAGATAGTCCATACGAATATTTCCTATGCAGTGCAATCAGATACAAAATCAAAACCACACCATACTGGTGGCATTTGCAACCACCTACCATCAGAGTCGGTATAGCATCACTGTCAAATTCTGGTCATTTTATCAACGCTGGTCATGACAGTGGTCACTGCCATTAATTAAATTCTAATTACAGTGGCAGTGATGATGGCCAGATAGACCCTGATGGTATGTGGTTGCAAATGCCGATTAGATGCCTACCAAGAATGCCGACAGTGCAAGTTCTCGCATAGCATGGCTTTTGGTCCGATTATGAAAGCGCATTTGATTGCGACACAAAGCCGGTGACATTCCAATGAATTGCATTACAGGACAAACTAGCAAGATGGTTAGTGTAGGCATGGGCCATGAGCCAGATCGTAATAGTAGCAGAGTTGTTTAATAAATGCAGATTACCAACGTGATATGGGCCTAATAAAAGATGACACATTGCTACATGCTACATTTTTATTCCTACGAAATCGAGTGTGCATTCAATTGCTACTTTTGTTAAGGAGCTTTAATGTCATTTCAACATTAGTTTTCTACTCTAAACCATAAAAATCGTATGCACTTTTGAATTGGGGCACATTAAAATTGAGGTAATGCAGTGAGTTTAAGCAATTTTGTGCATTTAAGTGCATTTAGGCAATTTTTTTCTGACCTACCAAATAATTGAACCGCCTTTGTCAGTCCTGCCAGGGCTGAATTATCGAAGGTTGACTGTGTTCGCAGCCATGAAAAGATGATCACAAAATGAGGAATGAGCTATTTGACAAATACAACCAAGATAAACCCAAAGTTTGTCTGCTCTAAAAATACTTTATATAAGGAGTACATAGAATAAAAATCCCAGCAGAGAATGTGAGCGTAAACAATGAGAAGCACGAACGGCAAAAGCAGTCCTGAATTTTTTTCCTGCTTCAGAGCAGGAATGTTTCTATGGGCTGGCCCACACATGGCACGATTTCTCACTCAAACAACATGTGGCGGCACGGTGCAGGAATTTTTTCAACATGTGTGCGACAGCTTTTTCTCAGTACAAGTGCCCTAAATTCAGAAATTGGGACAAATGCTTCAACAGATGTGCAAAACGTGCGGACGGCACGTTTTCCTGCCATGATATTCAAGATGGCACCTCTGCCAACCTTTTGTCATCCTTGTCATTTTTATACCACACCATTCTTGTACATGTTACCTTCTCATCTTGTTTTCTGAACCCATAATCTAGGTCAACAAAAGTGCGCTATATTTGGTGTCTTGTCAATTGCAGGCGTTAGGCAAGAACAACCTCGGTAATACAGGAAACGTAAGGCACGCAGACACGAGCACAAGAGAAAGGAATTGGACAACAGAAACACTGGCTATCAAAAGAAAGGTTGCACTGAGCGAAAAAAAGGTGGAAACAAAATTTATCTGTGCATGCTCTATACACATGCAGGTCGACACAACAGATTATAGTTGAGGTAACTGTCTAAGCATGACATTTCTTCCTTATATAAGATAATTGAAGGCTGGCTCATGCACACGCCTTCATTAATGTTAACATGCCAAGCCTCAGCCATAAAAAGCATTTCTTTGTTATTATATCTACATAAAACATGCCTTACGCATTCTATGATGAACCTTTAGCAAGCTTAGCTTTCTGTAGTTCTAAGCAAACACAATCAGAATTTACGGCTGTGCACGCAAGAATAACCAGTCCGACGAGCAGCGAGTGGTAGGAAATGCCTGAACTCACCCGTGCGAACGACGACAGCCTCGACGTTTTCCGTGCCGTAGAAGCGCGTCTGGATGACTCTAGTGCCACAGAAGAGCGTGTGACGGCTGTGCTCTTTCGGGTGGTACATGACGTCCAGTGCTGGCTGTGAAGCTCCAGGGTTCGGCAGTGGTGTCTTCACGACTGGTACACTCTCGCCTGCAAAAGGAGCAAAGTGCACTTTACACAAATATGCCTAAAGAAAAAAAGATTGGCACAGTTTGCACTAGTGGTGCAAGGCTGAAACAAACGGCAGAGCTAGTGTTCGGACTCCCGAGGAAGAAGCTGCCTCCGCAAGGCCGTGTCCTTGTCCCGCTTGAACGACATGGGTTTGGCGGAAACATGTAACGCGACTAATGTTACGCGATTTCTTTGGCGGGAACATGTCATGTGACTAGTGTTCAGCAATTCTACGTCACGTGGCTAGTGTTACGTGATTTCAGCGGGAACGTCACGTGACTAGTGTTACGTGATTTTACATCGCATTCCCCTCCTCTGCCTTTTCCCTTCTTTTTATTTCTCTATCTTTGCATTTCTTTCTTACTCTCTTTCTGTCTTTCTTTGTCTTTCTGTCTTGATCTCTGTTTTTTCTATCTCTTTTTTTTTTTTGTGAACGTACGCCGGGCGCACTTGTTCGGGGAGCGAAATAGAAGATGAAGCATTGGACGAAGACAGTGCGTGCCAGCATGATGATGATAACTTTCGCGAACGCTATACAGGGGTAAGCTGAGCATAAACAGCTCCGTTGTTAAAAATATTTTCATTTCAGTTAGAAATGCTTGTATGAGAGTTAAGAACATCCAAAATTATTCTCACACCATTTCACTACCCCAGGTGAGATTTGTACACTAGATAAAAAAAAAACTGAAATTCGGCTTCTACAAAGGATGAAACAACATCTGCATTTGTATGTTTTCACATTAAACAAACTCAGATTTGGCAGGCGAACCGCTCTCGCATGTCATGGCAGTAAGCAGAACATTCAATATTGTGGAGGTGGTGATTTTAAGTGATGCATATGAATAGATACAGCCACATGAGTAGTTTTGAAGCATTCACCCTCCTTTGAAACACCGTGTACAATGTACTATCACGCTCAGTATGAGCTACATCATGCGAGCGCGTGGCCGAGCGCTTTGCAAGGTTGTACAGTGGCGCCGATCATGGCATATTTTCGAGTTATCGGGAGAGAGTGTGGCTGCTTGTGCGAGCGCGCATCGCCCCCATTTGCTTGCTTTCACCCTCGAAGTTATCATTTTCGAAGGTGATCACATCGCAGAGAAACAAAGAGGGCGAGGGTGAAAGCGAGTGGAGGCGATGCGCGCTCGCAGGGACAGCCAAACTCTCTCCCGATAACTCGAAAATATGCCATGATCGGCGCCACTGTACAACCTTTCAGAGCACTCGGCCACGCGCTCGCGGGATGTAGCTCATACTGAGCGCGATAGTACATTTTCCAAAGTCAGGAATGTTGACACACTGACAGGTTATTGACACATGGTCACACATGACGTCCAAATTTAGATTTGTCCTTCCTGAGTGTCCTGCTTGGATTCATGTGCTCAAATTTGATGCGTCACAAAATCTCAACAAGCTAGAAGACGTCAATAGCCATGTGAGCAGCAACAAATGAGCAAAACCTAGGGTGTAGAGTACAGCTGTTGATAATGTAAACTTAAAGAAGTGTGAGGAGCGAAATCTACTAATCTAATCAAACACAAATATATGGAGAAAATAAAACAGGCTTCGAGCATCAAATTCAACATAACATTCACGTCGAAGCGAAGCGCGAGGAAAACAGGACGCAGTAAAGAACACACAGGACAGGCGCTAACAGGCGCTGTTCTTTACTGTGTCCACACAAGACAGGCTCTGTTCTTTACTGTGTCCTGTTTTGGACAGATACAGGAGAGGCGCTGTTCTTTACTGTGTCCTGTTTTCCTCGCGCTTCGCTTCGACATGAATCTATACCAACTCGCCCAGTACTCTACGTTACTTCAGTTCAACATAACATATTTGTATATTTCTGAAGCAACAAACTACAAAGCTTGAGCAGAGCCTGTCTAATAAAAGATGAAACTGGGTTTGTAAATATTGACAAGTGATATGCATTGTACAACGTTCACAATTCCCGAGGAGCTTGTAAATGATAAACACCAGCTTTGAATGATCTTTGGCAATGTAGTAATGACATCACCAAAACATGTTACTACCAGATGTGCAGTCGAGTGCAAAAGTCTACAGGCAACGGAAGCACTGGAGAAACTGTGTCACTGCATCTTCTGGGGAAAGATTCCGAAGGACAAAGAAAGATTTGAATTTAGATTTCATCATACTCAACTTTCATGAAGTGGGGAGAAAAATGAAAACTATAGGCCAATTTCAATCCCACTAACTTGGTTATGGATGAGTTGTTATTTGTAAGACATATCCGCACATAAATGAATTGAAGAAATTTTGGCAATGTCAGTGGGCTGGCAATGGTCTAACTCTGTTATTAACTGCATTTAAAAAGAACCTAAGGAGATGATGCATGTACTATTCTCACGCTTAGCACATGTGATACGCAGATCCCAGACCATAACATTTGGGATATTCAGCACACCGAGGAACTGTTGCTGGCCCTCAATATTGAGGGTTCTGTGCAATTTCCAGCAAGTTGTAACGGTGCCATTTCTTTCAAATTTGGTGTAAAAATTGCACATGTACACTCAGACCTCATTATAACAAAGTCACATCTGCCACGAAAATAACTTCGTTATATCTGAAAATTCGTTTAAACGTTTATTTGTAACACTATCTATGACAAGACTATTCTTCATTTACTTCGTTATAACCGATAATTCGTTATATCGAGGTTTGAGTGTATGTTTGCTAGCACTGCGATGAATCTGCATGTATTTAAAGAGCTCGATTTTTCTTTCATCGAGCCTGCTCTGTGTATCCATACTGTATATAACCCAGCTTCCTCTGTTCTGCAAAATTTTGTTTGAGTTCACCTTTCACCGCTCTCGTTTATGCAGCTAGACCCTTGGCAATGTTCCAGAAAATCAATAAAATTTAGATACATATGGCAAAACATGGCGTTTATATATTTCTACACCCCGTTAAAAAGAAATAAAGAAACGTTTTTGTCCCCAATGTCAGCCACAAAAAAGTAGAAAGCATACAAAAAAAGAAAAAGGTTCAATAAAAATTTTTTATGGAGGTTGGAATGCACCTGTGAGCATGCTCTCGTTGACAATGCAGTTTCCAGCTGTGAGGACAGCATCGCACTGCATCACGCATCCGTTGCGAGGCACGATAAGTACGTCTCCCGGCACCAACTGCTCCGATGGGATGTTTTCGTAGACTGCGATGAACAAAAGCAAAAAAATGAAACAACAATATCAAAGGGGAAAGCGGTCGCATCCAGCAACAAGATGGCTGACATATCATGTGCAAAAGTCTTTTTTTGCACTTGTCCTTGGTATAAAATTTCTAGCGACAAACGCTAATAAGGAAAGTGGTCGTAGCAAGATGCCTGACACCTTGCATATGCGTGGCAAAGTAAAATGATCTCTCCATAATACATTACATTTTAAACAGTGTCACTACAAATGAATTGAGTCTTTAGGACACTTAAAAGGCCGCTGTTAAAGCGGGCAGAGGTTTGGTACGCAAGACAAAAAGACAAAAGGGTGGTGGTGCACGTTCGAGGCTCCCACATCAACTTCCCTGTCCCTGAAAATCACAGATTTTGACAGTGGTTTCTCTCACCTATAGTAATTATAGTTTGGTGACAAAGATTACATATCATGCTATACTAACCAAAGGCTCGGAAAAGAAAAAGGAATGTATGAGGCCTATTTCCACATGAAAATGTTTCAGATACTACAAGAAATCATATCGAGATCCATCAGCTCATTTTCTTCTTGCCGTGTTTTCTCTTCAGTCACCAATAATGCAGTATTCAAACTGAATCCATAATGCATATTCATATGCAATGTCCAAACCTGGTGAAGGTCGATTAGCTGAAGGTACGAAATAAACAAAAACGAAGCAAGATATCCCAAGCACTGCGACTCACCTCCTTTGCTTCGCTTGACTGTGACCACGTCCATAGCATGTACGGTGTCGCTCAAGGCTTTCTGACTCTGTAAAAGTGCGTACAAAGGCCACGTAAGTGATCGCAAACAAATAAAGCCTTGGACAGTCACAAACCTCAACCGGATGAAATGGAAGTTTTCCATGTTTGACCCTCAAAACATGGCAGTTTGAAGAAAGCAAAACGAACATCTAATATGCTAGAAACAATCTCTCTCCACTAAATCACGTAAGCGGATTTTGCAAAGTAATATAGCACAAAGGCAGTTCTGCACATACTGTACTACCTGCAAAGCCACGCCACAAAAATTCAAAGAAAGCTAATCCAGCATGCACCATTCAGAATAAATATCAAACAGTGCACCTTCTCAAAGAACGAGAACTGCACCACAGCTCAATAAAAAGTCATCACAGAAGAATGCAGGCAGGTTCTAACTCAAAAAAAAAAGCAATACATTAACCCCTTTGGTGTTATTTCAAGTTACATCTGTCTGAATTGCTTAAACTTCAGGCTATAACATACTGAAAGGCGTATATAACAAACCCTGTAATGTTCTAAGATGTATGTAAGACAACATGGGTACATGTACTCTGTAAAAGTGCCCTCATCGTTGCTAACACATGGTTAACAAAATCGAGTTAATTGACCCCTGACGCCATTTCACAATGGCACCAAGTATATGAATGCCAAACAAGGGCATGCTTTCTTTTTCATGCTTTAGCCCCATTACCAAACATGCACACATTACTAACTATTGCTGATTCAAGAATGCATTTCCATTAAGACTGTGAAGGTATCAGTTAACTAAAACTAGTACACTTACCAGCCTTATCTGGTACACGCCTGTGACTAGAGACAATGTAGACATGACAATGATGCATGAGGCATAGTAGTAGTAGTCATCAGAGAACCAGATGATTATGCTGAATACTTGAAACACATAGAAAGGCTCAAGAACCTGGATGGGAGGGGGGAAAGAGACAAAGCCGAACAATGAAGAAACACCGAGCGTAGAACAACTGCCACACAGACACTTCGACGTAAAGACTTCTTGAGCAGGATTCTTTAACTCATTTATTCCTCAAGCTAGAACTGAAGTGCCGTTTATCTTTTACACATGTAATGCTTTTCAAACAGCACTGATGAAATCTGACAGAGAAAGCGATATACCATTAAAATAGAATCGTCGTCAAACAAGCATCAATTAAGAACCATTAACATTTTTGCGTATAGCAGTTCTGAAGTTACATGTGGCATCTGTGTAACTTATCACAGAGCTTATACGAAACCAGAACATGCAGATATTGTGCCTTGTCACCTGACAGGAAAGAACAAAGCAAGGCAGGTTTTAAAGTCTAGCCACTATCTGCAGTTACAGAGCATGCAGCAATACTTTTAGGCCTAGCCACTTCAGGCACCGCGGCTCAAGGCTGCTTCATGTTGTACGTCTATCGGTTGAGAGAAGATTATGCAACGACGCTAACCGGAAGCAAAGCGAGGCCGAGAAAGAGCACAAGGCTGAGCATGCATCACATACAGTTTTTATACTAGGCTAACTGTACGCGCCACTGACAGCTTTTCTACTGCTCAAAGGTTATACCGAAGCGCTATAACCAAAGAGAAGTGAGAGGTATTCAAGACTAACCTCTTGAAAGAGGATACGAAAGACTGACTGTATTTGGACACTAATTACGTTATCCCCAAAAAGAACTCGTCTGAAAAAGTCAAGGAGCATCGTTTCAATCAGGGGCAGAGGCACATGAGAACAAGGCAAATAAAAACACACTCGGTCGCTACAGGCAAATATCTCCGTAAAAAAAAAAAAGACCACAGGGAGGGAACAATCAAGACATGTGCGAGAGAAACAAGAGATGTTGAGAGAGAGAGATATAGATTTTTCAGTGCAAAGACAGACTCAGGCCATGCATGATAAGCCACATACCACGGTGGGGAAGCACAAACGTGTATTATGCATGTTTCTAAACAAGATTTCAAATATGTAATACTAACCCAAGCGGTGATGATGCGTATGTACATATGAGAAGATGAAGCGCATAAATAAAAGCTCACAATACTAATAATAATGCAATTATGAATAAAAGATGATAAACACTAGATATTCTAGGCATTCGTAAGCATTCGTAAACTTTTCTTGGCAATGAAGGAAAAGCTACGGGGCGGAGCTATTGCACATGTACTTCCGCGAAGTAGTCCGGTTCAGCATGCGTTTCGAATTTAGTTTTGGTTTGTGAACTTTCCATATCTTCTGTGCTGTTTGATTATTCGAGCGGCCATCACAGTCTTAGACAGCCATTTCTTACTGAAATTCATCACAAGCTCCTTTGGCGAGTCATCGGAAAAGCTGGAGGGTGATGAGAGCTCACCTGAAGACGCCATTTTGACTGTGAGGTGCACGTAAGAGGTGCGACGTTTTCACGCGCGCAAAAACACGAAATGAAACTGCATAAAGTAAAACAAATATAAATATCTCCTTGGTGCGCATTGACCCTCTTTTCAAACAGCGTCCTGTAGAACATAAAGTAATGTTTTTTTTTTTATTCTCACGCAGAAAACACGCACGCAATCGTTGGACTATAGTCTTCAGCGGTAGCACATGCGTGGTTCGGCTCTGTAGCCTTCCCTTCATTGCCAAGAAAAGTTGTCCGCAATTATGGCAGACATTTTACATGAGGTGTAAAAAAGCACGCGTATTAAGAACATAACCAGCACCCCCTGCAGGCTGCGAGTGGAAATGGATGCGTTTCCAGTGGAGATATTCTTTTTTTTTTAACTAAAAACATCGTAGTGACCATCATTTAAATATGTTAGCATGAAACATATTCCGCAAGTCTCGCCCACATCCCAAATCGGTGACATTGTTTTTGCGTGCTAAAAACCAGTACAGAGTTATGTGTGTTATCTGAAGTGTGGAAATTTATCTGGATGAATTTTTGAGCACCCAGCACAATGCATTTCTACTGTTCGGTTCATGTCTATGCATAAAAATTTAGGCTGCACTTTCATTGCACTACAAGAGTAAAGTATATGCTCTGTGTGCAATACAGTGGAAATACTAGAGTAAAAATGTTGAAAGGCAGGGGGGGCTCACACCAACACACAGAGAATGTCTGCCCCTCTGTCTACCTTAAAGTGCTTGTCATATAAACACATCTTAATTTAAATGCGTGCCAAGTTTTATAAAAAAATATGCAGTGTACACAGTTAAAAGCACATGTCATACTTCTTTTGAAGCAGTACAAGACGTTCACTGCATGCAATTCAATCCTGGGAATCTTCAATTTCTAGGGGTGTGCGAATATTGAAATTTTAGAATACGAATCGGATAAGGCACAAAAACTGTTTTTGAATAACGAATATGAGTGTGTCGTTAAAAATTTGCAAAACAGGAAGTCACAATAGCTTTTATTACACTTTTAAAATGAATTAGTGAAACTGCATTCTGTTAGGCTGCAGCATACTGAAGGAGACTGTGGTAATTCACTCATTACAAACTATCATGCAGAAAAATTAACTGCTTGACATTTTCACAAGGTAAGCACTCTGTATGAGATGTAACACATCTCAAAGTGGGAAAGAGCATTTCTCATGGAATAAAGGTGGCAGAATGCAATGTAATGCTTGCTTAAAACCAGTATTTATTAGCAATGTTTTACTGTAAAAGTTATGAATGCTTAGCATTTGCAAGTCGTCACTCGTTCGAATATATGAATTTGTCCGAATATTTGTCTCTTTAACCATATTCAAGAAAATTCAAATCTGCATTTTTCAAATACAATATGCTTCAAATAAGGAACATATCCGATTCGTATTCGAAATTTTGATATTCGTACATCCCTAACAATTTCTACTCGCGTCATGTCAGTTCTGAACACACATTACATTTAAATACTTTTAAAAGTAGCAACCAACAGTGACACAAACAACTACATCAGGGCCATAAAAAAAAGGGAGGTGACAAGCAATAACAGATTTGAATGTAAGCGAAGAAAAGGAAAAGAGCAGTTGCACGAAGTTGGATGCACAAAATGACAAGTGTGGCGCTGGGCTTCTCATTTCTTGCCAGAGTGAAACTAAAGTCTTTAATTTACTGGTCATAAATACAGGATAAGAAATATATGCCAAAGCAAATTTGAGTGCAAGATTACATGTCTACGTGCGACTAGGAACTGAGAATGTAAAGCAGCAGCTGTCGAAGCACATTTATCAGCATGTAAATTCTTAGTAACCGAGTTGATGCCCATCGTTCAATCATTAACATGTTCGCCAAGTCAATTAGGTCAAAAGTACAATAAGTTTTCAGACAGATCTTAAGTTATTTTCTAAGCTTGTGAAGAAGTCCTTATCAGTCTTCTAAGCTTATGGTAATACACTGCAATGGGTAGCTTAGCAACTGTATTATAATTACAATGCCAATTAACTATAATTTGTGATGACCATGTCAAATCGTGCAGTGCATGTTTGCTAGAGAACCAGTTGTACTAGCTTGGACTTTTACTCAATGAGCGGACACATATTAAAAGCTAGCACTGCTCTTGCAAAAACATTAGGAGCATTGTCCTGCACCCGTTAGGCTCCAATTCAGAATTAATGTTAACAGTGTCAAAGTTTGAGAGCGTTACTACTGCTGTATGTGCAAGGAACGTGCTTGGTAGCTGCCAAGAGACAAGTCATAAGTCGTGAATTACAATTTTATATTACCCACTGTGCCACGTCTACTTGAAATGCATGAAGGCTATCTACTCGTCAAATTTGTCACTTCTAGCAAGCTAATATTTTCTTTCTTCAGCTGGTACGTTTCAGGTTTGGCGTGGCAAGCATTGTAGCTGGGTTCCTCTATGTTTCCAGGGACCGTTTCACAAATGGCAAGATCAGAGACAAACGAGCCTCACACCGAGAACGGGAACAAAACTTTTGTACACTACCTAACCACTTGCTCCGGGAGCGAAAGGCCCTTCTGCTGGTGAAAGTAAGAACACGTCACATTTTTATCGAAACCCCTCAACCTTGCGAATGCCTTGAGCTCGGCATCCCAGATGTAGCGGATCTTCTTGTTCTCAAAGTAGACTAAGCTCTCGGCCGGCTGCATCGAACCCTGAAACGGCAGAGGAGCACGATGAATACTGGAATGCTCTCTTGGCGGTTTCAGCACCCCACGTGCAAACATGTCGGTCGGCACCGAGGCAACGCAGAGCTGGGGGTCCTGAATCGCCCAGGTCAGGCTGGCACAGTTATGCTATGTGTCTCAGCAAAAGACTTTCAGTCATTTGTGAAAGCAATGTTGTGAAGACAAAAGGAAATTGTCGGGGAACATGGTAAAAGTTATCCCTTAATGATGGATGCTGTCCCACACACGTGTAAACTTGCCTTTTTTGGCACTAATGTATTCTTGACACACTGTATAAACTAATGCATTCTTGACACTTCGGGCGGTTACTACAGGTTCCTTTTAAGGACAAGTCCTTTGACCCAAAAAAAAAGAGGAGTAATTCTGAAGCCATTTGTTAAAGCTAACAATAACTGTCAAAGTCCTTCATAATAAAGTACTCAGGGCCTTCAAAATACTTCGTTACACAGGTGAGTTAATTGTAAAGGTATTGCACTACAATGCTCGCAATTTAGCCAGAACGTAAGGAACCGTAAGTTGTGCGAAAAAGATACAACCTCTTTGTCTACACAACAATGCTTTTGACCTAGGTTGATAAAGTACTTATTACTGAAAGCTTTTGCTGACACACCAGTTACAATCCAGAGGAACTTTGCACAAGGAAGGAACAGGACCAAGGACAGAGAACACATGCAATGGCGGATGCAAAGAGTGCTGCTTCGCATTCTTTTAATCGGCCAAGGACAGTTACAAGCTGTTCGTGTGTCCATGCTCCTGTCTGCTCCCAAAGACAAAAAGCTTTCCATATATCATGCTGTGGTATGCTCTAAAACATGACGAGACTGCATGCAGCTTTCATTAAAATATACATTTCATCTTACTGACAGCCTGACAAATCAAAGAGGCAGGACTCTTATTTGAATTCAAGCGAATCATACTTAATACTGCAATCAATAGCCATTGATTCAAACCGAAGATTACGGTTCTCCTATTAAAATTCTCGACAGAAGTGCGCTGCTATGAGCCGGGCATCTGACAAGAGATGCTCAACACTGGTTCGTTTAGTTAAGCTAAACACAAATGCGTATACGGCACTTCAAAAAGCTTCAGAGCAGCAAGTCACAAAAATAATTAGTACAAATGTACAGCATTAAAGATCTTTGGCAACTTAGTCTTTTTTAAGGTTGCAGTACACTTATGAAACTCCAACAAGTAAAAATATAAAGTTGAAGATGATAATAACATCTGCATCGCAAAACTGGTACTACAAAATGTACACTGACACTGTGATGGAGTTTGCCTTATATAACAGTAAGATACTCTGTTTGAAGAGCATCTTCCATTATCATCGTGTAAGCTGATGCGCACAGTAAACAGCACTTTGTGTTTGCACATGTCTCATCACTAAAAAAGGAGCAGTCACTACTCACCCCCGCTTTCAACATCACAAGTTCATCAAGTTTGTTTGACTCTTGAAGAGGGGAATCTGCTTGGCCTGTTACAGATAGCATAAGTGACACACTGCAAAAGAAAGAAAAAAGAGGGTCACTATATTGCTGAAAATGTTATGCGAGAATTCTAGACATCGCGTTGTCTGTTTCTTCCAAAACTAGTTGGCATCAGACTTCAGGTGTCTGAACAAGCTTAAATGACTAGCTCATTTACTTGTTCCCAAACTGACTTCTTTTATACTGTGTGAAGTAGAAGTTTCTAGTGCAAGAAGAAGTTCTGACATATCAAGTCGCTTTCGCACAGCACTATTTTTAATGCACTGGGAAGAAGGTTACGCTTTTTAAAATTTTGTTATTTCGTCCCAATGTAGTTCCTAAAATATTGCATCAGGTCCAACTGCCCAACTTGCGATTACACAAATAATCACTCAAATCATCCATCAGGCAAATTTGTTCAAATAAAGAAGCATGGGCTCTGGAAATTCACCCTTTGTGAATGGCCGGGATAGAAAGTGCAGGTGGCAGTTAGCCTATATTAGAAGCATGGAAACACTTTCTTGTAAATTTAGTAGGCAACGATAATTTTTTTTTCCTATTGCGCGAATATCAAGGAACCTGTTGCTCTCGTAGTGCGAAAGACGAATTCACTCGTTTAAAACAACAAACACAATTGAGTGACTGTACTTACTTGACTTCAGAGGGCAGGATAGTTCGAACTTTTTCTACAAAAAGCTGCTTGTACTGATCCTGAAAATAAGAGATGAGCAACGAAACATGAGGTGGAATTTCAATTAAGAGCCCAGTTAATTAGCAAAGAAAAAACAATTTCAAAACACGAAGAAAGCTTAGAAAAAACAAAACTGGCAGACCGGGCGAGTCTTAATCATTCAAATGACGCAGCACACAAAGAACAAACAAAGGACAAACACATCTACACACACACAAACAGAGAGGAAGGCAGGACACTTGTCCTGTGTCCCTTTAATTTTACATCTTTTCTGGCATTCTACTTCATATCGTATATACAAAAATGTGTGTCCTGACACACACGCTCTGCTGAGCATAGAGCTGGAGATACCCATCGTAATAAGTTGTACAGACATACAGATTGTCTCGCGCCCACCATAACATCAGCGAACCAGTGGCCCCAAGAAGCTTCCGGCCATTTGCCTTTTCAGTCAGCTATGACGGAACAAAATGTGTAATTAAATTTTGGATGTAGAGAAAGTGCACTTTTATGTCCTCAAGCACACAAACAAAAAAACCGCATATTGTCTTCGAGACTAATAACAATAAATTTTCTTGTATGAAACTTGAACTGAGTGCAAGAAAAAAGTGGCTAATATCTGTGGGCTTCTGTCTCAATGCACTCCTTTGCCTTTTCTGCCAGCTAACCTTAAAGGGACACTAAGGGCAAATAACAATTTATGTCAGAGTGAAAGCTCAATGTATGACAACTTCTAAAACGGCAATACTATCAACAGCAGTGCCCTACTTACCGAGAAATTAAGCTAAATGCATCACATGATGAGCGCCACGAGTGAGACATTTTCGAAGTGATCCCGATGACATATGAGAGTCTGCCTACAATAAATCACTAGTAATCAAACTAGCAGCAATAAAAAAAGAACCTTCCGTGCATCAAAAGACGTAATAAAATGATGTTTGTTCGTTTCCGTTTGATTCATGGAAAAAAGAACCTCTGTGGCGTTGCCATGGGGAACAGCGCGCGTGGTTCAAAGGTTCCATTTTCGCCGAACTGCGCTTCGCCCTGTGCCCTGCTTCGCTCACGCGGTCGCGTCTCAGTGGTAGTTTCAAGATCGCGTACTGCCGCGTGTGTTTTGCGCGCTCGTGAAAGTCGCTCTGACAGAAAGTTCGACAAAATGACGCATGCAACGACGCCGGCACTACGAGCCCTCAGCAGCATACCGCGTTCATCGGGGCTCAAGTCGCTGAATTGGAGCCCAGCGTCGCAAGCCAATGTCTCGTTGTCAAGTTCTCTGTCCACATCCATTGCGGCGATTGCGGCAAGCTTCAATGGCTTCGATGGCCGCGTTGTTGCTGCTGTGGGTCCCGCTACTTTCGCTCTGCTGCTACTAGTGTCGGCTGCCGCGCAGTAAAGGCGGGCAACGTTGGGCACGGCAACAGTGACGTATGAAAGTCGGATTTCAGGCGGGTGATTTGAAGTGCGCTAACGCGATGTGGACCACTAAAACGTGATTTTATTTCAAAATAAGCTCTTCCTTGGCATAAAAGTAGCACTACGAGGTTTCTGGACAGCTATTTCAACAATCAACGTCGACTTAATATTTGCCTTTAGTGTCCCTTTAACAGACTATGCCAGTAGACAAAACTGAAAGCTCCACGTTTCTACAAAACAAAACGCTCACGTCTCTTTACTTTTTTTCACATTGCTCTAGAAGCTCCATAACCGAAGCACGTGCTTGCTAGTCAGCCAAGAAATAGTACCTAATCTTGTTGACAATGTTTTCATTCGCCTTACTCAAATAAACACTGCTTTGTTTATTATGAGACTAAAAAAAACAGACTGAAGTCGTACGAAAAATTAAATTATTGTTCACTTTACAAGAATCTCTTCTTTCTTCTTTTTCTATTCCTTAGACAGCACCACAGTTTCTGCACACTTGTTTTCCAAGGTAAACAAGGCGTCCCTGATGAGTGTTGGTCCATATGTGGCCGCAAACTCACCGTTTAGTTCCTCAAGGAAAATATACCCTAAATGTGATACTGAAATGCACATTGAACAATCAAAATGTCTCTCCCATTCACATTTTTTATGTACTGTACGTTCTCCTAAACATGTTCACTTTGCAAGCAAGCAAAACCAAAACTGGAATTGAAATTGGCTGGAAGCTGATTTCTACACAAGCAGAGTACTACAAGCGTACTACAAGTGGAGTAACACGAATCCGCAGAAGCCCCGCCTCAGTAGCCTACACTCTACTGCCAAGACGTCCTTAAGTATGATGGCAGTCTACTAAACAGCATCGTTTCAATCGCCATAGGACAAGTGAAAACGCACCACGAGCAACACTCTGATGGCCTGTTGGAGAGAGCAGCGTCGGTGTGTGCAGTAGAGCCACCAGGCGGGGTGCCAGTGGAAGAGGAGCCGCAGCAGGCCAGCCGTCAGCAGCATGCCGCACCAGGTGGCCAGGGTGCGACAGCCGTCCGGTTGGTACCCAAACACTTCCTGCGAGACAAAAAACAAGGACAAAGCATTATTCGCAGCACGAATGAAGTGCCAGGCTTTGAAGAATGCCACTCTATAGAATGAGATAGAGTGGTTATTCTATCCGTCATCATCATCATTTATTGTTCCCTTAATTAATGAAAGGCCCCTGCTTGGGGCATTACATAAGGAAGGTACATATTCGGAGTTCACGAAGATCGGTGAGTGGAAATAAACCCGCGTGAGCAATTATTCATTGAATAAAAAACAGCTGAACAAACAAAGAAAAATAGCATACACATGGTCAATCAGGAATCCCTGACACAAAATTACAGAACTAAGGTATCTGCACAGCATACATACAATGGAACAAAAGATAATTCAGGAACACTTGGTACAGACAAGGTGAAAAATGAAGCATTATTGAAGCAAGGCAAAGCAAAGGTGAGCAATGGTTAACGCAGTGAATAAATTGGTTGTGAAAGTAATAAATCGCGGAAGTTTGTATGGGCACGTTCAAGGACGACCGATTCGGGAAGCTTATTCCATTCTGCTATAGCGATAGGTAACATGATCCAATGCGATTCCTTTTTGATGCTTCATCAGTGGTCCAAGCAGCACGGTCCAGTCACGTTATGGTATGTGTGCGACAGAGAGAGAAGGAGAGAGCGCCACAAAGTGTGCCGTAGTTCACTCGCACTGTCACGAGGCAGTCTAGAAACAGTATAAACATCCTGGAGAGCGACCTAATCTATTACTCCAAACATGTGCGCCTGTCACATTCAAGGTTACGTTGCGCAAACGCTGGCAGAAAGTGTGCACAGTATTCCCCAGCTGTCAGCAAAATCCAGAAAAAGCAGCGATGTTGATCTACGTTTATTCCTCATGGATGATCGAGGTGGGAAGGCACGCAAACATTTGGATGCAAAACAAGCGACAGATTCGAAAAAAAAAATGAATACTTAACATCTTCTACACTCTCCTGTATTAATTGTCCCCTAATTGGCAGAAAAAAAATAAAAATACAAAAATTTGCGATCATGACTCTAACCAGAAAAACGAAGCAATCTAATTTCACGTCTGCAATTAAAGGGGTACTGACACGAAAATTTCCATTTGTCATTTTCTTGTGTCAAATGAAAGGCCAAGCCCTCAAGAGCCTAGAAAATGTACTACTAAGCGTCCCTTTTACTCCGAAGGAAATCTGCCTGCCAATGGAACACAAGCGCCCTCGCCAGAGCAAATGGTAGGAGGCGCTAGCATACATCTGCTTCGCAAGCGCCCAGCATTCCTCGCCGTTCCCGCAGTTTTCGCCTTCACGGGCGCGAGCGGAGAGAATGGGCGCGATCGGACAGCGTATTTTATCGCACACGCGGTACGCCACGCTCTGCGCACGCGCGTGGAGCTTGCGACTTCCGGTCGAATCCGCCGCTTTTCGCGGAGTAGAGAGAGCTGCTCCGTGGAGTGAGATCTGCCAATGAAACATACAGGGACCACTCTCAATCCGCCAATGGAACAGACTTGCTCCGAATGGAGCAGAAAAACTGCTACCGGAAGTGCTCCGAATCTGCCAATGGAATTCACCATTAGGCGAAACCGAAACTGATCGCACCGTGCGCGCAGGAAATCCGTCATCCCTGTCACGTGAGACCGGAAGCTCACGTGACAATATGTGAGAAAAAAAAAAAAGGCACGTCAGAGATAAACGGCAAGTCCTCCTCTTATTTTTTGCGTTTTGTGTGTAGTGCTTACCTGTTTCTTTCGCGCCGTACCCAAAAAACCGCAATTTCCACGTTTTGTTTCACTGTACAGTAGGCGGCAGTCACTGCGGCGCTACTTTTCGCAGACAAGCGAACAAGTTTTTGTACTTCTTTTGAGTTTTTCCGGACCATCTTCTGCTGCGACACGCCTTTTTCAAAAACTGTCACGTGAGCTTTCGGTCAGACATGACAGGGATGACGGATTTTCTGCGCGCCCGGGGCACTCAGTTTCGGTTTCGCCTAGATGGGGGGCCTCGAATTAGGTACGTATTTCGCAAATTTTTAAAGAATTAGCACGTCACAAATTTCACATCCTACAACTCTTCCATATAAGCAACGACCCTAAAGTTAATAATTAAGAAGTTGACCCTTTGCCTAGCGAAGACGAGCTGGACTCGTCCACCATGAAACAAGCATTTTAAGCTACCCTGATTCATTTTGCTGTGTTCTCTTTGCCTTCAAGAGACCAAGCTGTAAAAAAAAATTAAAAACGCGCCCAAAGCACGCATTTTGGTCGAGAGAAGACCTTATTCATATAAATGGAATTAGAAAATGGCGTACTCCCACGTGCGCAAGCGGTGCGTGCGTGACGCTTGTTTGCCGAAGCTTCGTCAAATGAAGAATTTTAGTTTTTCTGCCAGCATGGCAGCGAATAAACATAGCAGCACAGTTTATCTAAATCATCAGTTTCGGACGACGACCGCGTATCGGCACTGGATTCCCTTAGATGTAAGCAAACCCTGACCGGCGCGTCCAAGGTTTGTTCGCACGGACTCGCTTCCCTGCACTTTATTTTTTGATTAAAAAGAGACATTTTCTACGCCGAAGACTGGAGAGGCTAGGGCACTTTCCGTGGTACAGTGCAGTGAAACCAATCTTCTGCACATTTTCAAAAAAAAAAAAAAAAAAGAAAATATGTTGCGCGTATCTTGCGAATAACACGCCTTCGAATAATTTTTTTTAGTTGTTTCAAGACACGTAGAATCAAATAAGCAAATATAAAAAACGGTATTTTGGTATTGTTTTTGCCCCCCCCCCCAAAAAAAAAAGCGCGGTAGGAAAAGGGTTAATTAATGAGTTTTTGTTAATTACTCACTTGAATGTGACTTTAGGTGGGGCAAAGTTTTTCTGCCACGGCACAGAGTTCGCTTGCGAACTTTTTCCGGCTGATAAAGAAGGTCCGCTCCCACCCGCAAAAGGTGGGAGCGTAGTCTTGACTTGCTACCTAACAGTGATCCTGTATGAGGGTGCTGCTTCCTGATGCGCGCTGCAGTCTAGTCACCTGTTATTTTTAATATTTCGATGATGATGATTAGTGGGGTTTTTTGGCGCAAGGGCCATGGGTGGCCAAAGAGCGCCATGTCTTTTATGTGGTGTTAGCGATGACCAGTGATACAATGATAGGGTGTATTGTGGCTGTATATAGGCCTAAAATCAAGCGCTATAAAGAAGCGTAAAAATGTGTATACAGTCTAAAATTATGGCAGTGACAAGTGGTGTGATCTATGGTTGTGGCCTAAATGACGAGTGATCATGGTATTTACAAGTGAAAAACGGGATAACAGCACGAGTGCCTCCTCAAGGCCTTTGATCCCAAAGGCCGGGAGGCAGGTGCTTCCTTTGATGGAAACCGTAGCTGCAGCCTCAATCATGAGGCCGCGCTACGGAGCGCCTGGAAAAATAACGTTAAAATTGTGTAGATCTTTTAGGAATGCAAAAAGGGACTGATATTTAAAATGGGGTTCTCTCCCAATGAACATAACAGGATGGAGTGGGTGCTGCAGGTATATAGATGAAAAATGCTTTTTTCTGAGAGCGTCTAGTTCCCTGCATTGCAGTAAGGTGTGGAGTACAGTGAGGGGGTCGCCACAATGGTCACATACAGGTGGATCGCCTCCGGACAGAATGTATGAATGTGTACTGTATGTGTGGCCAATCCTAAGTCTGCAGAGTGTAACTTCTGTGTGGCGTGATTTTGATACTGGCGGCCAGTTACCTAGTTGCGGCTTGATAACGTGCAGTTTATTTTGTGTGTGCCTATCCCATGTGCTCTGCCAAAAGGCCCTGAGCTTTCTTTTGAGGAATGGTTTTAAGTCTATTGGAGGGATAGCTACAGATGTATTGGGACTGTTTTCGTGGGCGGATGCTGCTAGCTGATCCGCCAACACGTTGCCTTGTATCTCGCGGTGCCCTGGCACCCAGCACACTACGACGTGCTGTTTAAGTGAGTAGATCGTGCATAAAATAGAGTAGAGCGAGACAAGGACCGGATTTGTGTGTTTTGTCATAGTTTTTAAAGCTTTCACTACACTTAATGAATCCGTGTATATCACTGCCTTTTGTAGTTTTAATTGTTTTATGTGTTTAACTGCCGCAAGTATCGCATAGGCTTCTGCCGTGAAGATACTGGAATCAGGGTGCAGAATACCGGAATCGGAAAAGGATGGACCAACGGCTGCGTACGACACAGAAGTGTTAGACTTTGAGGCATCTGTAAAGAACTCAGGGTGTGGGTACTTGTATTGTAATTCAAGGAAGTGTGTACGGATATGTGCAAGTGGCGCATGCTTGGTAACTTCGACGAAAGAAAGATCGCACTCTATAAGCTGCCACTGCCACGGCGGGAGATAGGCAGCGGGAGCCATTAGACAGTGTTCGAGAAGTGGCACACCCATTTCTTCAGCTAGGCTCCTCACACGAAGTGAGTACGGCTGTCTCATTGAAGGACGGTTGTGAAAAAGTTCAGAAGCAGACAACTCATTGATTGTAGTGTGTGATGGGTGTTCGTTGTTTGCGTTCACCTTCAGGAAATATACAAAAGATAGGTAAGATCTCTGAAGGTGTAGCGACCACTCGTTCGATTCGACGTAGAGGCTTTCCACGGGGCTGGTGCGAAAGGCGCCCGTAGATAGCCGAATGCCTAGATGGTGGACAGGGTCAAGCATTTTTAGGGCGCTTGGTGTCGCAGACTGGTAGATTATTGCCCCGTAGTCTAGGCGAGTGCGTATGAGGCTTTTATACAAATTTATCAGACATTTCTTGTCACTACCCCACGCAGTGCGTGACAATACTTTTAGAACATTCATTGTTTTATGCACTTGTGTTTTATGTACTTGATGTGTGTTATAAAGGAGAGTTTCGTATCTAGGATAAGCCCTAGGAACTTGTGCTCTGTTTCTACCGACAGACGCTGTCCATGTAGGCCAATATCTGGATCGGGATGGAGGCCTCTCTTTCGGGAGAATAAGACGCAAGTACTTTTTTGTGCATTCAGTGTAAAGCCATTTTCGTCTGCCCATCTAGAGATCTTGTTTAAACCTAGCTGGACCTGCCGCTCACACATCGAGAGGTTGCACGATTTAAAGCCGATCTGTACATCATCGACATATGTGCAGTAAAACATATTCCGTGGGATGCAAAGACGCAAGGAATTCATTTTGATTATAAAGAGTGTACAGCTAAGTACACCACCCTGTGGCACTCCGGTTTCTTGAAGGAATGGTCTTGATAGAACATTTCCTACTCGGACACGGAACGTACGATCCGACAGGTAGCTCTCTATTATATCTAGCATTCTACCACGTACACCAAGGTGGGACAGGTCTCTTAGTATTCCGAAGCGCCATGTTGTGTCGTAAGCCTTTTCCATATCGAGGAACACAGAAAGAAAGAACTGCTTGTGGGCGAATGCGTCACGGATTTGTGCCTCGATACGTAACAAGTGGTCGGTGGTGGATCTACCCTCGCGAAATCCGCACTGGTACGGGTCAAGTAGATTGTTTCTTTCCAGGAAATGCATAAGTCGGCGGTTTATCATCTTTTCGAAAAGTTTACACAGGCAACTTGTAAGTGCGATGGGCCTGTAACTCGCAACGAAGGATGGATCCTTGCCCTGTTTAAGAATGGGAACGACGATCGCCTCTTTCCAAGACGAGGGGATCTCGCCGGAAAACCAGATGGCATTGTACAAGGAAAGTAAGGTTTTTTGCGTTTCGGCAGGTAGGTTTTTCAGCATGTCATATACCACACGGTCGGAGCCTGGGGCGGAACTACTGCAGCAGGTTAGCGATGCCTGCAGCTCAGCTAAGGAGAAAGCTCTGTTGTACGCATCGTATTTTGTGGATTTGCGCTCTAATTTCTGTTTTTCTATTGTTGTCTTGTAGCGTTGGAAAGCCTCGGAATAGTGCGACGAGCTGGACACTTGTTCGAAATGTGCGCCTAGAAAGTTTGCTTGGTCTTCTATGCTGTCGCCTTGTGTGTTTACTAGAGGCAGTGAATGTGTTTGTCGTCCTTCTACCCTACTAATCATGTTCCAGAGTTTGCCTTCTTGTGTGTATGAATTGATGCCTGATAGAAATTTTTGCCAACTCTCTCTTCTAGCCTGTCGGCGCGTTCTCCTGCCTTGAGACTTGATAATCTTAAAATTTGTAAGGTTCTCCGCTGTCGGGGAGTCGCGAAGCAAACTCCATGCTTTGTTTTGTTTCTTACGCGCATTTCTGCAATCACTGTTCCACCATGGAACTCGTCGTTTTCCAGAGTGTCCACTTGATTGTGGAATACATTTGGTTGCGGCATCAATCAGAAATGATGTAAAGTATTCTACAGCTGCGTCTATGCTTAAGGAAGACATGTCCGTCCAACTTAACAGTGTAACTTTCCGAAACTGTTCCCAATCGGCCTTCTTAATCTGCCATTTTGGAACCTGATGGGGACATTCATTAGTAATTGGTGTGTTCAGAAGTATTGGAAAGTGGTCACTTCCGTAAGGATTATTGATAACTTTCCATTTAATTAGGGGCAGAAGTGATGGAGACGCTATGCTGAGATCTATGGACGAGTATGTTCTGTTTGCAAGGCAGTAATATGTTGGTTGTTTTTTATTCAAGAGACATGCGCCAGAAGAGAAAAGGAACTGTTCAATCAGACGACCTCGCGCATCGCAGCGAGAGTCACCCCATAGACTGTTGTGTGCATTCAAGTCTCCAAGGACCAGAAATGGTTCTGGAAGTTGGTCTATTAAGGACTCGAATTCATATTTTTGGAGTTGGCACTGCGGGGGTATGTAAAGTGAGCAGATTGTGATCAGTTTGTTGAATAGGACGGCTCGAACAGCCACTGCCTCAAGGGATGTTTGGAGTGGTAAGTGGGTACATGCAATTCCTTGGTTAACTATAACGGCTACGCCACCGGATGACGCCACAGCATCATCCCGGTCCTTTCGGAATATGACATATTGGCGTAGAAAATTCGTGTTTTTGGATTTTAAATGTGTTTCTTGCACACACAGCACTTTTGGTGAGTGTTCATGTAGCAGCTCTTGGATATCGTCGAGGTTTCTTAGTAGACCTCTGACGTTCCATTGTATAATTTGTGTATCCATTTTGAGTGTAAGTTAGTGCTGTGTGTACTGGAAGAACTATTACCTTAAGTCACAGAGCCCTTTCCAGGCCCTGTGATGCGGGCTTTTTCTTTTTGGCGCGCTCCAACGAGCTGCGCCGCTCCTTCGGCGCCTGAGACGCCGTTGGGCTTGCCGTTGTGTCCATCACCTCGGCAGAGGCGCTGGATGCCCGGTCGCGGCTTACGCGGACGGGTGTCAGTGTTTTAGGGCTTTCTGCCTGAACAGAAGGCCCTGGGCCTGCAGATCCGGAGGCCTGCATGCCCTTTGGTTGCGGAGCAGTACGGGCTGCTTCCGCTGAGGGGGCAGATGGCGCTACTGCCCGTCCACTGTGCGTGGTACGTGCAGCCGCCGCGAACCTTTGTGACACTGCCCCCTTGCGTGCCACGTCCGCGAATAGAGTTCCCTGTGGAAAAGAAAGGCGTTTTCGCGCCTCTCTAAAGGAGATGTTTTCCGTTACCTTGAGTGTTATTATTTCTTTCTCTTTTTTCCATGAAGGACAGCTACGAGAGTATGCTGGGTGAGCACCTTCGCAGTTTGCACAAAGGGGAGTTTCCACACAGTCGTCTGCAGGGTGATCGTGTGAACTGCACTTAGCACAGGTTTGACGGCCGCGGCAGCTCTGAGAGCCGTGACCGAAACGCTGGCACTTAAAGCAACGCCGCGGGTTTGGGATGTAAGGTCTGACCTTAAGCTTCAGGTAGCCTGTTTCAAGATATTCTGGAAGGGTGCTTGTGGAAAATGTGATAATCAGGTGTTTTGTCGGGATTTCTTTGTCGTCACGTCTGATTTTAATTCGCTGTACGTGCGTTACATGATGTTCACTCCAGCCCTCAAGGAGCTCACTCTCAGTCAAGTCCAACAGGTCTTGGTCAGATACTACACCTCGCGAACTGTTGAGGGATCGGTGTTGTGTAATAGAGACAGGGGTGCTTCCAAAAGAGGCAAGTTTTGAAAGTTTTTCATACTGGGTCTTACTTTGAACTTCTAGCAAAAGGTCCCCACTAGCCATTCTTGTAGCCTTATAGCCTTGACCGAGTGTGTCGGTGAGGCATTTCGATACAAGAAAAGGAGAGATCGTTCTTGCGTTCTTTTCTAGTGTTTCGCAGTGGATTACGTGGAACCGTGGAAAATTTTCTGTGGGTTTGAACAAGGCGTTGAAAGTCTCTTCGGTGCGCCCTCTCTTTGTGAGACGGCGATCATTCAGGGGAGGAAATGAGGTTGAGGCCATAGATTATGTATAGTTTCGGCAGCCATGCCAGCCGCCCACCATGGAGCCCAACATGGGGACGCGACAACACTTATATTGCTATAAAGTATGTCTACGCCAGCTGTACACAGCTACTATAACCAAATATAATGTGCCCAAGAGAGGGCACATACACAAGGTTAACCCTCGCCGCCAAGAAAAACGGAAGTAAATTGAAGAGAGGAGCAGACAGGAAAGATTAAAAGTAAGAGAAAGACGAAGATGTGGGGAGAGAAAGAGATAGGAAAAGGCGACTGCCGATTTCCCCTGGGTGGGTCAGCCCAGGGGTGCCGTCTACGTGAAGCCGGGGCCAAAGGGGTGTGTTGCCTCTGCAGGGGGGCCTTAAAGGTCCAATCACCCGGCATTGGCTCAACCCCCAGGATCCCCTTTTCCCTGGACACGGCTAAGCCACGCACGACTAGGCGTGGGAGGGGGTCGAAACCCCCCCGTTAGCTCGGGTCCGTGGTGTCGCTACACACCAAACGCCTGCTTGCGCAGACGCCCCTGCGGGGATTTTTTTTTTTTAATATTTCGCGTGCTTTCTTTATCAGCCGGAAAAAACGAGCATGTAATTAGTACGTTGCTGAAAATAGCGCAGTTAGATGTCATTTTGGTATGCCTCATTAACATTTTAATGATTAGGTGAGTATTTGTCGAGTTAGAAACACAATTAAGGACTAATTAACTAAATCTCATTAAGGAAAAAATTAGTAGTGTCTACTACAGTTTGCTGGGAACAATATGCATTAGGCGTGCTTCGCGTAACGACGTTCCTTTTTTTTTTTTTAAACTGTTCTGCGTGATATCTGGGACACTGTGCGAGCGTGTGTATGTACGTTGTGGGGAGGGGGGGGGGGGCGTGTACGCACACACACAATGGTCACGGAAATGTGGTGCTGCCCCGAACCAGGGTCCTTGTTGCACGTACGTTGCACCACAATTCCTCCCTCTCGAACGCAAACATTTCCTGGCTACCGCCGCTGCTATGCAGGAAGAAATCATGGTGGCTCGAAAACAAAACAGACTACGACAACGTCGGGCGCGCCCCCTCCTGCTGCAATCCAGTGGTCAGTGTGGCCGACGCGCACGCGTAGTAAAAGCGCCGGCGGCCCGCGGGAATTAAACAAAAAATCAAATTCCAGACGGCAGTCTGAGCCGCGTGTGAGGCGAGGGGAACGCTCCGCAGCTGCTACACGTGTAGTATAACACAGAAGCGCGGTTCAAGCCGCAGCTATGAAGTGCGCACCTGAGCACGGTGGACAACAGCGCGGCAGGTGTTGTACGGGTCACGAGCAAGACGCGTTTATTTACGGTGTCTGTAAAGTACAGCGGCTCGGTCGGCGCGCGTTGACAGGCTCGAAGCGTGGATAAAGGAAGTTTACAGCCACCTGAAACGTTTACAACTCTCGTGTAAGGGAAGCGGGGCAAGAAGGTGCTCGCCCTGACGCATGTAACAGTAGGCGTGCGCACAGAGGAGGGAGGGAAGGGCAAGGGGGGCGTCATCACCCCCCCCCCCCCCCGATAACTTCGTATTTGAAGTGCGTTCTGATCGTAAGGATTTGAGTGGCGGGTGGGGGAGAGAGACTCCGCTTTAACCTCTCCCGAGTCCCCACCCCCCTTCACGCAGAACCCTGAGCACGCCTGAAAACACATGGAAACTGCATATCTACTCACCATTTGGTCTTCCTCTCCGGCGTTGACGTAGTCGACGCCATCCCTCATGGGTGGTGGTCCTTGCTTTCGGCATTTTACTGCAACGAAGAAAATAGCAATTAGGTTTGCAGATCCAGGGTTAACCATCGCGAACGCGAGAAAAGCCCTGCAAAAAGAGAATGGCTAGGACAACTCGTAATACACAGCGCGGAGGCTCCAGTTACAGGGGCCCGCGGGAATGGGGGAAACGTACTACTCTGGTATCCGCGACGACGCAGCATGATGGAAAGTCTTCCACCGACGCGCGATTCCGAAGCAAAAGTGACTCGACCAGCGCGAGAAGTCACAGGTCTTCAACTTCTTCAACAAGCACACGGCGGGCTGTCCCTCCCTTGTGGAGACGGGGAAAGGAAGATGGAAAAGACGGGAAGGGGAAGGCGGGAGGAATCTTCACGCGAAGCTTCCTGCCTACACTTTCATCGCCACTACGCAAATACGGGGCAATGAAAGGCGGGAGGCCGCCAAGCGTTGGGGCCTCTCCTTACCAGAAAACCGGCTCGCTAACAGATCACCCCTTCCGAGGGGAAGGGGGAGTACTAATACTCTCTAATCTCGCCACTGTTTGGTTAAAGCCGGCGCCGACATGCACGAACTACCGACGAGCTGTCAAGTTCGGCTGGAGGCACTGAGAAGAAGCCCGTTCCACTGAGGCCCGTGTATCGTTCGACCACTTACAGTCACGGTCCGACGACTAGTTTGCCAAGACTTCCAAGAAGGAGCACAGAAGGGGTAGTGTTGGGAAGCGCCTTTCCACGGACCTCACACTCCTGTCATCGCTCGTACAAAGTGCCCAGTGTACTTTTACTCTCTGCGCACACATTTAAATGCTCTCCCCTCTATATCCCCCCCCCCCCCCGCACCATTCTTTACATCTCCATGATCCACTGATGGCTCTGAATACTCAGCTTTTCAAGTAGGGTTTCAAGCTCTGCAACGTAAGCGGCCATCTTTCTCGTTTCGTTGCAGTTCAATGCGGCAGATAACAACTACGCTCGCTCATCCTCGCCTGGCGCGATGCTAAAGAAGCGATGATGTCAAACAGGGCGTTATCAAAAGGCACGCCAGGCGCTCTTTGAAACTTTCAGTGCTGTTGTCCAGCGTCAAATTCGCCGGACTTCGTCGCCCCGTAGAAATGAGTAGAGTTGGCCTTTCACGAAACATTTCATTAAAACCGACAGGTATTCACTGTACAAAGAGCGATAGCAGCAACTACCGCGGCAAGCAGCGGTAGGGTGGCTAGCCCTAGCAGCGGCACGCTGTCGGCGCGGGAGTCACGTGACAGGTCGGCGGCTCTCGCCGACCGACCGACAGGGGTGCGCGAGATAGGAGAACAAACCGACGCCGCGCATATCCGTTGCTATGACGACGCACGTGCGAGGAGGCTCGGCTTCAAGGGGCCCTGCAACACTTTTTCTGAGTTTTAAAGGAATAGCCTCGCTATTGGCGCATGACGATTCGCGAATCACATGCCGCAAAAATTTTTTATAATCCGTAAAGTACGAGCGGGGTTACAGGTATTTGTCGCACGCTACATGCGCTTTCTCTCTCCTCTCGTAAAAGCGAGCGCGCTGAAAGCGACGCAGCAAGGAGGGGTGACAAGGGGGCAAGACGCAGCCCTTCGTATGCGCGTGTGATGACCTTGAGCAACTTTTTTTTTCTTCAAAAACTTTCGGTGTGATCGCGAGAGTACGGTCCCTAGAATAGCGAGAGTGCGCGCGGGCACGTGGCGGCATCCCGCGGCGGCCACGGTAACTTATATGCAGCTTAGGATGCTCAAGTCAGTCAATGGCAGTGACATTGGGTATATGGCGCAGTAACTTGGGTATATGACGTCATTTGCAGAGAGAAGAGGGAGCGATTTTTGGCTGACTGAGAATTACTTGTAAATTCCAATCTGCGTGCTCGACTACCGATCGGCAGCGTTTTCTGACCATGCGCAAAAAAGTGTTGCAGGGCCCCATTCAGGGCCAAACGCATGCACAAGAAGGTTTCCGGTGACGCTGAGACGTGTTTTAGAGTTGCAGAAATCGCGTCTTTTCCTATCAACCACTCCTCCTGCTCCTGGGTTCGCACCGCTATCGCTCTTGCAAAAGCTTTCGTTCTTGCACTGTATGGTTCGATCATATCCTATATGTTCTTGCTGTAACGTAGACCTATTTTTCTTATCAATTACTACCCTAATTTCCACCCCGACAAGTTTTGTAGTGCGTGCTGCTGTAGCCATAAAAACAAAAGACGTTTGCGGCACTTTTTGACACTTTTCTAGTCAGCAAAAAGTATCTCGCCTAATGTAGTTTAAAGGGACACTAAAGAGCAAAACGATTTTTCTCGCATTAGTAAAGCAGTCTTCCACAATACCTTGCTGCGAGAATACGCTTAATAAGCGAGAAAACGCGCAAAAAAAAAAAAAATACAGGTGGCGACGCCACCTTGGATTTCCCGCACCATTTGCCGTGACGTCACATATTTTTGACGGCGCCTGCTTGGGCCTACGTAGTTCCTAATTGGTTAAATCGAAGTACATTGTCCTCTGAAGGGGTCAGAGACTTGACATAACGAGGTTGTGGAAATTTCGTCGAGCCAGTGGCACCAAAACACGTTAAATGCTCTTCGAAATCTTTTACGTCACGAATTACAAAGTTCGGCGCGAAACTTAAAAATGAAACTTTGAACTTGGTTTTCTTCTCTAATAATAAACCTATGGTGGTGAAATAAACTATACAAGAGTTCTCCGAGCACACTTCAACAATCTAAACCAATTCACTGTTTCTCTTTAGTGTCCCTTTAACATTTTGCAACGACCTCCGCGGAACACCCTTTTACAGAGTTCTAAGCACCTGTGGCTCGCCCTATTTACCGTATAATAACACAAGTGCAAGGAGAGCTAGCACAGAAAAATGACACGCGCGCACGGACTGGCACGTAAAGCCGCTGCATATGTCACATGTAACAAGTTCGCAAACGCAAGAATGATAGACATGACGATTGTCGCTTACTGTTCGAACGCGGCGCCATGACCTGCCGTATTCCCGCCACGCTCCTCGGACAACTGCGACACTTATATGACAGCCGACGCGTCATCCCCGGAGCACAAATGATTAACCAATCAGAACTCGCACAACAGCAGCACGGATGTCGTTTTTTTTTTTCGGCTTCAACGTAGCTGATAGCGAGGTTCTGACAGCGGAACAGACGAAATGTACAACGAATCGAAAAGCACGCAGCTTATGCCGAGGGCAACTTGCCCGTGGGACAACAGACAACAGCTGGTGCAGCAGCAAAGAAAAAAAAAAAAAAAAAAAAGTACGGCGCTGCATACATGCGCACAGTAACATCCTTCGCGTAACGTTCTCAACGGAAACGTCATTCGAATTCAATTCCTGCGCGTTAGTATAGACTATTTTACGCATATTAGTTTCGGTGCCGCCATATTATGCTGTTAACCTTGCAGTTCTGTATCTTCAACAACTATAAACAGCGCTACGGTGGGCGTATACGCCTGAAAACGGTTGGGTTGGTGCATTCGGTGCTTCCTGGCCTTATCAGTTCATGTCATGAAATACAAAAATAAGAAAACATTCGTTTAACAGCCCAAGGTGGCGGCGCCCATTTGTCTTAACGTAAAATAGTGTATATACAGAAGCAAAAGTAGAAGAGGTGGCAGAAAAAATAAAAAAAACAAAAACAAATATACAGCATTGAAAGTTTCGTCCGCGAAGAGTGAAACACTGGCAACGATATCCAAGGTTTAGCGGTATACACGGTTGGGCTCATGCGTGTCCTTCGGACGGCGCCCTCGCTCGAGGGTGCATACAACACCGACGTCGCCATATTGTAAGTACAGCCGGAAAACAAAGCTGCGCGTCATCTTAATCAGTTTATCTCCAGCAGCACAATTGAAACTGAATAGGAGTCCTACTAAACGCATACTGTCTGAACTACACATGTTTAGAGCGGTTGAGAGCGTGGCTGTGGGCGCCGTCCGCAGCTGCTTCCCCGTGTTATCTGCGAGCTTCCGTTCATATAGTTGAATTGTATAGCGCAAGGACTTAGCACACGGTATGACTATGTTTGGTATGCTTACGGTTTCGGTCTCTGCATACTTTTGCAAAAAAGAAAAAAACGGCGGCTCGAGATTAATCGGATTCATCCAGAACACATGGGGTTCTATTATGCGGCCAGCGTGGTCGAGAATAGAACCCGCGTGAATAAAGGTTCTTTGTCTACTGCGTCCAGCAGTCGCTTGCCCTGGTCACGGCGTATGTGGCGTATACAAAAGATGGCAGAAACTGCACGATAAACGTGCGTTCTCCATCCATCCATATATCCATGCGTTTTCTACCTGTACTATAGAGTCCTTCAATATACCTATGCCTATAATATATATCTACAAGAGTGAGCGACGGGGCGTAGGCAGAAATTTTTTTCGGGGAGGGGGAGGGGGGGGCACCTCCTTGATCTGAAGTGGGGGCCGGGCAGGAAGATGGGGTCGAGTGTCATTTAGTGCTCTGTATGCCATATGGCAAAAAAAAAAAAAAGACGGGGGAGGGGGGGGGGGCACGGGCCCGGTGTGTCACCCCCTGGCTATGCCACTGGTCAGAAAACGCTGCCGATCGGTAGTTGAAGCTCCTGAAAACACGCGAGCCAAACATTACAGCGCAGCACGCGGCCTGGAACTTACAGTTAATTCTCAAAGTCAGCTAGAAAATCGTTCCCTCTTCTCTCGACAAATGATGCCATAAACCCTAAGTCCACGGCCATTGACTGATGTGAGCATCGTGAGCTGCACAGTTAGCGCGGCTGCCGCGGAATGACGCCACGTGCCCGCGATCACCTGAAAGTAAGCCACGCGTTTGAAGAAAACAAACAAAGAAAAGAAAGTGCTCAAAGTCATGAGTAATGACGCGCGTTGATGAACGGATGAATCTTCTTGCCCTCCTGTCATTCCCTTTCCTGCGCAGCTTTCAGCGCTCTCGCTGGTACGAAAGGAGAGAGAAAGCGCCTGAATTAAGCGTGCTACAAATCTCTGTAACTCCGCTCCTACTTGACGGATTCTAAAAAAAAAAAGAAAAAAAAATTGCGGCAGTCGATTCGTGAAGCAATAAGCTGTTTTAATGAAGCCATTCGACGATTACTTGGAAAAGGGTTGGAGGGCCCGTTTAAATCTCAATCCATGGGTGCTATTCTGGACATTGTCAAATTCCGCCATTGGTCGACTCTGATTGGCCCAGAGGGCTGCTGCGAACTATCTGGTTGGCTTAACATGTCGCCATTGCCCCGCCACGGTGGTATAGTGGTTATGGCGCTCGACTGCTGACCCGAAGGTCGCGGGATCGAATCCCGGCCGCGGCGGCTGCATTTTCGATGGAGGCGAAAATGTTTGAGGCCCGTGTACTTAGATTTAGGTGCACGTTAAAGAACCCCAGGTGGTCGAAATTTACGGAGCCCTCCACTACGGCGTCCCTCATAATCATATCGCGGTTTTGGGACGTTAAACCCCAGATATTATTATTATAACATGTCGCCATTACGAAATTCGACAAGACGCCGGAATTTCTCAGTGTCTAGAATAGCACCCCAATTCTCACGTAGCCGGCAAAATAGACAGTTACGCTAAGTCAACATCGGAGTCGAATGCGGTTAAAGGTATACACTTTGCAGTCCAAACGAGATGGCTGCTGAGCGGAATTATGCTTGGATCCCGTCCGTACTGTCGGCAGTCCGCAAGTTGACCCTTAATTTTCACGCGATTAGTGCAAGCTACACGTTCGCTTCTTCACGAATTAAAACGCGAAATAAGTCGAAGACATAAGAAGTCCGACTGTTTTCCTTAGATTTCCCTGGTCGACGTGAGGTGGCTTCACGTTCGCACAGACGTCATGCAGACGCGTTCCGTTATTACTTTTGACGACTCGGGCTCGATGCTGTCTTCGAAGCTGCCCACACATACCTAAAAGCGCAAAAAAAAAAAAAAAAACAGAGGACAAGGTGAACGGAAAGGACGGCTCCTGTCTGTTTTTTTTTTTTTTCACCTTGTCCTTTGTTTTTTTTTTTTGCGCTATTAGTTATGTGTGAAGCCATTTCGCACCAACTATAGCCCAACTCTCAACTCCCACAACGCCAAGCCTGCACCGGGAAGGCACAGTCACGGCGCAAGTAAGACAGCTGCAGCGTAAACAGGTGCAGACACCAACCGCGAGATGCGATTGTGGTGATCGCGTACAAATCGCTGGGCATCGCCATTTCCGTTCACGAGTACAAGGAAATAAAAAAGGCCTGCGCTTGTACGTACATGCTTTAACGTTTCGCCCGTTTCCCCGTGGAACGTTGGGAAAGAAGAAAGGGAGGAGAACAGAATGACTAACACCGCCGTGTTCGCCCACATGTTCCACATACAGCCATCCAGTCGACATGCAGTCGACAGCCATCCGCCGAGCTGAAAAAGTACACATATCCATGCAGACGGCTTCGTGCGCGAACAGTGTTAGACTATGCCTTTACTTTTAAACAGATTAATCAGAACATGGAAGCGCTGCTGGAAAAATGCGGTCGTAGAAAAAAAAAAGAACTTAGGTTATGAGGTATAGTCGGTGCGTGTTCGTACCGGGATACATGTAGTTGGAAAATAATCAGGTACATAATGGCATGGTAACTATATTATACTTTTTCACATCCGACGCAGTACAGTCCAGAAAGCATAAAACGTCATCAGCACCTTCCAGGCACCCATATAAACACACAATATATGTGGAAATGAGTAAAATACTCTCAGTAACAGCAAGAGGATAAGAAACGCTAATTCGACGTTTCGACCGGAGTCCAGTCTTCATCAGGAATTGATGATGAAGACCGCGGACTCCGGTAGAAACGTCAAATAAACCTTTCCTCCGTTGTTGCTTTTACTAAAGCCAAATAAATTGATTGATTGATTGATTGATTGAATTTCGCCGGGCCAATCTTCGTTTTCAATAGGTCTCGTCTCGGCGGAGTCGCGCAACCAAGCCACGAGCCGCACTGCTTGTGGATCGACCTCTCACTGAACGCTGGAAATATATATGCTTTCCGCAAGTGAAGAAAGAAGCCCAGACACCGTGACGATGAGCTTTAATCAGATGACCCTTTTTTTGTTTATCTGAGAGTGTATCGTCTTTATGCAGCGTCGCCACCGGTTTTTTTTCGTGGAAAGTGTAGCTATATACGCAAACGATATCAGCTATATACGCAGAAAAAAACGAAATAGAAAAGAAAATAGGGTTGAGTTTCGCCCGAAACGCGATACGGTAACGCGACGACTTTCACGAAGCGGAATATTATATGCGCTGTAAGCGTTGCACCGTATACCCTTGCGGTATGGGTTGGGATATAAGGTTTCTCAGATGCCTTCAGCGGCGCACGCGCGAGCATTCTTTCCAGAAAATCTTAAATATATATAGACAGCGATCAGGGGCGTAGCCAGAAATTTTTTTCGGGGGGGGGGGGGGTCAACCATACTTTATGTATGTTCGTGCGTGCGTTTGTATGTGTGCGTGTATATATACGCAAGCCAAACTGAAAAATTTCGGGGGGGGGGTTGAACCCCCCCCCCCCCCCCTTGGCTACGCCCCTGACAGCGATGCTTCTCCTTCGAGTTGTTATCCTGTATGGATGTTAAGTTTTATCCCTGGCAACGTTATATATCCCGGACATTCTCGAATCCGTCATCTTGTCAGCTCTGATTGGCCGCAAGGGGGGGGGGGGGGGCTGCTATACGCCTCTCCGATTGGCTATATAGGAAGATGCCGCCATCACGGAATTAGACGACGCCCAAAATACGCAGTATATACCACTGCAGGGGGCACGTTATTTAGCGCGCACATTACCGAAGTATACCCCGGCGTTTTTGTGTATTTCTCCCCCATGAATACGCGCACGTCGCCACCGGGAATCAAACCCGGGACCTATAATTCTTCGATCAGAGCAACGTCATATAGACTCCGTGTCACCAGGGCGGGCAGGTATATAGTTCTGAGAAAGACTTGACGGCAATGCGGCATTGACTGTATATAGCAACTTAGCAAGGCACATGCTTTAGCAGGATATCGTATAGCGACTGCCAAGTTTTAAGCAAACATGTAAACTCTTTTTTTTTTTTTTTGAGAGTCGCGCCTCCTACGGCTCTCCGAAGAGAGACGTGCATACAATGATCTCCAAAAAGAGAGTCAGCGTGTACCCTTGAAGAGAGTTATTATAAGCGGCAAATCAGGACACCCGAAAGATTAACCGGTATTTTTTTTTTTCTCGTTAGAGTGAAGCCGCTGGTTTAAACTTACCTGACGAAACCTTTTTGACGACGGCAGGGCGAACATCTCCGCTACCGCTGGGCTCCGACATTTCGTACGCCGCCGCGCACTATACGCATGTATTCGGGCGCAATAACTGAACTCGCAATATCGGAGGTTCGATATCCTCCTGCATGCAGTGCCGCAAACGTATATATTACACAGACGAGATAAGAAATCAACCACAAAGGGCGCAACGATTGTCTCCGTTATCGAGTCACGCGCACACGAATACGGAAACTTACGGAAATTGTTACACAGCATTAATTTACAGTTATGAACTGGCTGACGGCGGACACAATCTGACAGTGTAAGACGGCAGCTCACGAAGTCCTATGGCGTCTAGTCCTATAGTATAACGCGACACTATCCGACGTTTGTTCACGTATCATATGTACTTATGTGTACAAAAATACGATTCTGCGAGCTATCATCACGGCCTTGGGACGGCGTCAAGAGAACAGACACATACACCCCGCCTTCTGACAAGTGCACGATATCTATAGTTCCTGGTTGCTTACACGCCACCCTTTCCGTGTGTGTCGTGAGAAAGACTTATATACACGGCTAGGGATAAACACTCCAAATTGAACTTACGACGCACATAGAAAAGATACACAGAGAAAGAGAGAGAGAGAGAAAAGAAAGACAACTACCGGTAAAGAACATCGCAAGTTGACGAGAGACGCCCCGAGAGCGGCTTTCTTTTTTTTCTGCGACGCTTCTTCGAGAAAATTCCAAAATGCGTACAGTACATGCAAGAAAAGGCTGCGCTGCAGCATCTAAAACAATATCTATGCGCGAAAACACACACACACACACACACACACACACACACACACACACACACACACACACACACACACACACACACACACACACACACACACACACACACACACACACACACACACACACACACACACACACACACAGGCATAGACTTTATGCCGTGGAATGCAAGCCACCGCTAACTGCTGCTCCAACGATTCCACGCAGAACGCTTTTATAATTTGAATGGGACGTTAATGAGGAGTTATGTTTTAATTTCTTAAATGCAGCTTAATTAAACTTAAACTGCGTGTAATAAAACAGCGCTATACCACATCTAATTATGAATAAACGAAGCGGAGGCATTCTTACCGTGACAGGTACGCGAACCGTGAGTGAAGGAACTGTATTATTTTCACGTCATCCGTCACGACGAGAGCGACTACGGCTCGCGTGACAATAACGGCAACGCTCCTGCGAGCTATAGCGAGCCACTGGTGAAACGAAAAACAAAGAAATTTAAAATAAAACTAATCGCAGAATCCGAAGCGTATGCCGGTGAATCGGCGACATGCGGAGCTTTCCTGTAACTTATATTGTTGTCGTTGTTCGCCTAGTTTCTATGGCTCATACCCACCGTGGGGGATTGTGCCAAGAATTGAGTGTTTTTATAAATCTATATAAATTTAGTAATAAGGTAACTTATAGAATAGATAAATTGCGAATGAAAGACGAAGGTTATTGCTCTTTATCTTAGTAATACGTCTTCTTGGTCAATCCCCCTGAGTGGGTATGTGCCAATATGGATGGGCTACAAACAAACAAACAAACAAACAAACAAACAAACAAACAAACAAACAAACAAACAAACAAACAAACAAACAAACAAACAAAGATAACATGCGCTGGGATGTCCTCACTTCAATTCTTGACTTTTGCGAACAGCAACGCTCCATGGCTGAATGCGCGTTGATGTATAGATGCTCAGGCCCACTGGCATAGCCAAGGGGGGAAATGGGTGAGGGGGGGGGTTACGCAGGTTCACCCCCACCCCCCACACCTTCCAATTTCACGAGAGCACTTTTGGGCTAATTGGTTTTTTTACATTCGATGAAGCCATAGCGCTAAAAACACAGGGACCAGCGAACAGGACGGGATCGACTGTCCTCTTCCTTGGTTCTTGTGTGTTTAGCGCTATGGCTTCATTCAATTTTTCACTTCTGTATACGCGCACACCAGTGTCGTAGCCAGGGGGTGGCACACCGGCTACGTTATATAAATTATATAATAAACAATTCACTAATAAACGTTCCAAAAATGTTATTCCTTGGAAACGCAGAGTGTGCGTTTACATCGAGCGGCCATGGTGCGTTCCTTCTTGTAACTGAGCCGAGAAACGTTCTAAATAATTGTTAAAAAAAGAAAGACCATGTCCCCCTTTTAGCTACGCTAATAGTGCAGTTTTGTGCGCAACACGGAACTATTCGGGTCAAATGAGAACAATGCTATCACAACTATGTGTAAGTGGGTTAAAAAAAAAAAAGATACAGGGGTGGGTCGCAAAACTTAGGGGAAGGCAAAAAAAAAAAAAGAAAAATAACGAAGGATGTAAAAAAAAAAGCTGGCAGGATAAAACATATATAAGAGCGATAATTGACAAATAGGAGATAGGCGATCCATGAGCACTGGAAAGAGATAAGCGACCAACTCGTAAATGACCTTGCGATATGCCGCTGAAATTCCCACGAACTGGGCAAAGAAAAGCGCCGATACAATTAGCGACCGCATCAGTATCGCCGTACTTGCACGCAGCATATCGTGGAAGTACCCGAGATAAATCCCACAAAAGAAGTCGGAGTAAGTGGATGACCTGGAAGCGTGTGCGATACAAGTAAATGCTGTACACTCTAAGAAAAAAAATTGCAGTGGCTTAGCTCGGCTATGGCAGGATATACGTAGTGTTAGCAAAGGTTCAGCTGATTATTCTTAGCTTTCCAGGTTGTATAGGATTATTAGCCTTCTGTTCATTCTTCGTACGCTGAACCACTAATTGCCAGGCAACTACTTCGGGATCCGATGAGATAAGCTTCTCGGTTCTTCTGCGCCGTTGAGCAGCATTTGCGCTCTCCTTCTTCATGGCGTTACCCACCTGCAAACGCCAGTCAGGGGCGCTATCAATCGGCTCCGGCGCAGTGTCAAACGGCGACTGCACAGCGAAGGCGAATAGCTGCACGCACGCTGGCGCCAGAGTGTCTGCCATGGCTACGACGTCACTCCTCTCGAATGCGCAGACCAGCAGCGGCGGTGGCGGAGAGCGGTGAGCCAACTGTGTGACATCACTGATCCTCGCGCATGCGCAGCACGGCTCATGAGGATCCACGCGAAATCGGCTCCGGCTAGGCAAGTGCAGCTAACGCCACAAAAAAAGAGAGAATGTTACTCTTTTCGGTCAGTCCCGAATTGCCACGTATATGACCCCCTTTATTGAGACAACATTAAAGGGGCCCTGCAACACTTTTCTGGGTTATAATAGAATAGTCTCACTATTAGCGCATGACGTTTCACGAATCACGTGCCGCCAAAATTTTTAGAATCCGTCGAGTACGAGCGGAGTTACAGGGATATGTCGCACGCTTCAAGCTCTTTCTCACTGCTTGCGTACCAGCGAACGCGCTCAAAGCCCCTCAAAGCTACGCAGGGAGGGGGATGACAAGGGGACAAGAAGATGCGGCCCTTGGTTAGCGCGCGTCGTGACCTTGAGCACTTTTTCTTTTTTTTTTCTTCGAACGTGCGGCGTACTTTAAGCGTGATCGCAAGTTCGGGCACGTGGCGGCATCCCGCGGCGGTCACGGTAACTATGCAGCGCACGATGCTCAAATCAGCCAAAGGCCGTGGACTTTGGGTTTATGACATCATTTGTCGAGAGTGGAGGAAACGATTTCTTGCTGACCTTCGAGAATTAATTGTAAATTCCAGGCCGCATGCTGCGCTATAACGTTTGGCTCACGTGTTTTCGAGAGCCTCGACTACCGATCGGCAGCGTTTTCTGGCCATGCTCAAAAAGTGCTGCGGGGCCCCTTTAACTCTCTTTTGAGTTCCTGGACCCTCTGATGAGAGTATGATGATCTCCTAAGAGAGATCGTGCGTTTATTTAAGGAGAGTCACATACGTGGCAAAGCCAGGGCTCACAAAAAGTCAGACTCTTTTTCTTTCTTTCCTTTCCTTTCTTTTTTTTTGAAAGAGTGCAGCGCAACAGTTACCACGGACTATTGCTTGACGTCAACGGTAGCTTTACGACATATATCAAAGCACCTCCGTATACATTGGAACCGATCGACTTTTCTTTATTTCTTTATATGCAAGGCATTGTTTCTCCAATTAAAAAAAAATCAAGCGTATATAAACGTGCATTCGGCGAAGAAGCGTTGAAGTATAATACGTAGAAGTGCAGAAGTCAAGTGAGGAGATCTCACACAATCCACCTTTTTCATTTTCCCGTGCTGCGCCCTCTGCCGTTCTGCTAGGGCTTCTATAGGGGCCAGGACAACCGGTATCGCCACAACGAAAGCCTCCGAGATCAAGCGGCGTTTCGCGACTTCACCGCTAGGGGAAGGGCGCATGCGCAGTGGCACCGTGAAAGAGGCGGATTCGAAGAAAGCTCCGGACATCGGCGGTTCCCGCGTAAACCTGGAATCCCGCGATTTCTTCCCTTGATTTTTATGAGCTTTAAGCCATATACTCGGGCTATGAGAGACGCCGTAGTTGGAAGGCCCCGGATAATTCCGACCACCTGGGGTTTTTTCATGTGCATTGACATCCAGGGGCGAAGCCAGAACATTGTTTCAGAGAAGGGGGTGGGGGGAGGCGTTCAACTACACTATGTATGTTCGTGCGTGTTTGTGTGTGCGTGCGTATATACACACTCAAAAATTAAAAAAAAAATATTCGACCTTCGCTGTTCAGAAGTTGCATACATTCGTGATTCAACCAGATATTCCAATGATAATATTGCTCGGATAATAATCGTATTCGGATAGATGAGGAAATGTCGCTATTTTGGAACACCCCAAGTAATCATTTGGACAGCGCTCGGCCTGTGTGTTCCTTGGCTTGTGCTTCGTGTCCCTTTGCGCTGTTATTCCCATTTACAAGTGTGTGACCAAATAGCCCTACGAACCACACTTCTGCAATAATTTGCTTCCCGGAAAGCGGCGCTCGGCCAGTGGTGCGTGTTATTAGGCATTACGTGCCGGAAGAAGGCCACAGCGTAATTAATGCGCAATCAACCGGAACCACGGACTACCCGCGATGGGCGGCGCTGCAGCATTTGCTATTAAACACGGTCCGTGTATACCGGGAACGTTCGTATACCAAACGAAACAGCTGTCGTGTGTCGTAGTGCACCATAGCGGAATGAGTGAGTGAGTGAGTGAGTGAGTGAGTGAGTGAGTGAGTGAGTGAGTGAGTGAGTGAGTGAGTGAGTGAGTGAGTGAGTGAGTGAGTGAGTGAGTGAGTGAGTGAGTGAGTGAGTGAGTGAGTGAGTGAGTGAGTGAGTGAGTGAGTGAGTGAGTGAGTGAGTGAGTGAGTGAGTGAGTGAGTGAGTGAGTGAGTGAGTGAGTGAGTGAGTGAGTGAGTGAGTGAGTGAGTGAGTGAGTGATCGAGTGATCCGAGTGAGTGAGCTGAGTACGTGTGCTTGAGTGAGTGAGTGAGCGAGCCACGTTTCGGCATAGGAAACTTAAACTTTGAAAACAGCACATGACGCCACAACCGTGCTTCGATTAGAGCGCGAAGTATTCCACTGCACGATTAGGGTGGCTAGCATGATTCTTGTTCGTATATTGTCATCACCGGATTGGAGCGAGGTGCGCTGAAAGAAACAGCCGAATATGACGCGCGTCGCCAGATATAGAACGCTCTGGAGCGCACGAAAGGGAATTTTTAAACAAACGACGCAAAATTTCCTTCTCCCTTCCAAATGCGCGAAACAATAGTCGTTGCCAAATCGCACGCCTCGGCAGCAGATGCGAGCGGTGAGGTTACAGAGGTTAATCGAGGGGCAACAAACGTTGAACGAGAGTTTTCCGTGAGCGTGCAGGATCAGTCAAGCGCGCTGCGCATGCGTGGCTGTCAAGAGTTCAAGATGAAAACAATTACTTCGGGCGAAAGGTCGATAGTAACACAAGTGGCTGCCTCTATCAATAATAAGCACAAAACGGCGCCGAAAAAAAAAAATACGCGACGAAAGCAGGAACACAGACGACGGCGCCGCGGTTTGTGTTTCTCCTTTCGACCCGTTTTTTTTTTTAGCATCGTTTACTATATATACTCATAGTCATGAACCAGCATGACGAAACGTCTCTCGAATTGATGAATACATAGTGGTCCTCGATTCGCGATAGGCTTTCTAGTTTCGAAACAACAGAAAAACGTCAAAGGCATTCTCATTTGCATGATTGATGCAGCGCTAAAGACGGAGACGAAAAGGAACACAGAGTGCACAGGACGAGCGCGTCATATTCTCATATATAGTATATTTTCTATACAGTGCCACATCTGCACAGCTGAAGGTAAGGTAGCGAAACGAACCTCTGTTTTTTTAGTTTAAAAATTAAGCCAGTGATTCTATTCGTTCCTGCATTGAAACAATGTTCATAATAATAAAAAAAAGAATGCAGGGGCAGGTTTTTTTTTTTTTTTTAGAGCAGGAAACTATCTATATGCAAACGACACTGTGCGATGTTTCTGATTTGAAACAGTTTACAAGAATCGACATTTGGAAACATTATCAGGTGAGACGCAGGTGCGTACGCAAGTGCCACAAGAGTAAGGGGTTTCGCGGAAATAATAACTAAATTAAACTTCCCCGCTCGCTTGAGCACGCGACCCGAAACGTCAGGCTCAGAGGATTGTAAACAACACTGTCATGCATTCGCGGGCTGTAAATCTGAGCATATATATAGCCCGGGATTTTTTTTTCTCTCTTTCTTTTCTCGCGGGACAGCATATACTTTGGCACACTTTCGATTACCGTCTTTATGTACAGGATCGTGCGCATCTACGGTGAAAACACCTCATAGGTATTCAAGACCCCATATATAAGCTGATGTTTAACATATAACTCTGAAAATTACTACTGTGTTTAACGACACCATGATTAGACGTCATAGAACCGGCATTTCCCTCGTGAAGTATACAATAAACGTTCTAGTGAGTTACCGCCGTCCGTCGCGGTGGTGTAGCGGTTACGGTGCTCGGCTGCTGACCCGAAGGTCGCGGGTTCGATCCCGGCCACGGCGGTCGCATTGCGGTGGAGGCGAAACGGTAGAGGCCCGTGTGTTGTTTGCGCGATGTCAGCGCACGTTAAGGAACACAAGGTGGTCAAAATTTCCAAAGCCCTTCATTACGGCGCGCCTTATAATCATATCGTGGTTTTGGCACGTAAAACACCCTGCAGACCCATTATTAGTTTTACCGCCTTCAATACTAATGAGGCGTTCAAGTGAGATGTTGTCGACCCTGTTCACACACCGCGCACCGGTCACGGTGCTCGGTGCTATCTGTGAAATGCTGGGTTTTACAGTGTGCCGTGTATGCACGGGGTCATCGCAAAACAGTATGTACGATAGACGCGAGATAAGCTGTGCTGTTTGGCCGCATTTCATGCTACATCAGGCGCATACCTTCAGCCGATAAGGCCGCGAGCGTGCAACAACGCTTGGCACGTCGAAGATATACAGGGTGTCCCAGCTATCACGCAGCACTGTTAAAAAAAAGAGGAACGGCGTTACGCGAAGCAAACGTACAGCATATTGCTCCTAGTACAGTGGAGTAGCCACTGTTATGTTTTTTCGTTAATGAGGCTTAATTAATTAGTCATAACTATATTTGTAACTCGACAAGTACTCACCTAATTGTCAAAATGTCAATGAGGCGTATGTAGGCGTGTTCAAATGGCATCTAACTGCGCAGTTTTTAACAACGTACTAATTACGTGCTCATTTTTTCCGGCTGATAAAGAAAGCCCGCGAAATATGAAAAATAACACGTGACTACGCTCCCACCCGCAAAGGAAACCAGCGCCCTCAAATAGCTTACTGCAAACAACCGCTTTGCCTGTTGTCCGTTGCGAGAGACAGCGTTCCGCATATTGGCAAGGGTACAGGTCGGGCGCCAACGATATGCGGGCAATTTCGCTGGGATTCATTCCGTTCGATAGTACGCCGCAATCATCCATATCTCACGGTCGGCTGTTCTCATTGATAATGCGGCAGATGTTCTGATTACGGCCTGACTCTGTAAAACCTAGCGGTGCGTTTCTTAGGCCGGGGAGTGGCAGATACGGCGATGCGTTTTTTTTTCTTTCTGCATTTTTCCCTTGATACCATTTACCTCATAGGCAGCCTGTGTGAGGGCGCTGGTTCCCGACGCGCGCAACAGTCTAGTCACGTGTCACTTTTCATATTTCGCGGGCTTTCTTGATCAAGCAGAAAAAATGAGCGCGCAATTAGCACGTTGTTGAAAGTAGCGCAGTTAGATGCCATTTGAACATGCCTACATACGCCTCATTGACATTTTGACAATTAGGTGAGTACTTGTCGAGTTACAAATATAATTATCACAAATTATTTACACCTAATTAACGAAAAAAATAGCAGTGGCTACTCCAGTGTACTAGGAACAATATTCAGTAGGTTTGCTTCGCGTAACGCCGTTCCTCTTTTTTTAAATCGTGCTGCGTGATAGCTGGGACACCCTGTATATGCACGCTATCAGAACTGTCTTTTTATCACATACCTCGCCGCTCCTCCTTAACGGTGTCAGTGCGCCGATACAACCCGCTAAAGGCTGCACGAGAACCTTAAGGTACAGGTTAAGCGAACAAAGGACAGCGAAAGGACAAATGGAGACAGGTTGTGTGTCCTTCTCCATTTGATTGCTCGCGTCCATTGAATGTCCCTTTTACTTTTGTTTTCTTTTGTTTCATCGCTTATCTACATTAAGTTGTTAATAATAATAATAATAATAATAATAATAATAATAATAATAATAATAATAATAATAATAATAATAATAATAATAATAATAATAATAATAATAATAATAATAAACTGTCGGGGTTTTGCGTCCCAAAACCACGATATGATTATGAAAGGCGCCGTAGAGCGCAGGGCTCCGACGATTTCGACACCTGGGGGGTTCTTATTAAAGTGCGCCTAAATGTAAGCACACGGGCATCTAGCATTTCGCCTCCATCGAAATGCGGCCGCCGCGTCATGGATTGGATCCCGCGACCTTTGGGTCAGCAGTCAAGCATCGCAACCATTATAACACCGCGAGAGATACCTTACCTTAAATGATGTGAAGATTTAATACAATCGACATCAATACGATTGACTGAGAAGAAAAATAATAAGATGGACTTCGCCTTCGAGTCGTCTTAGGCAAACGCAAAAGGGACAGTGTGACTTTAGCTTAATCACTATACTATAATGTTCGGGCTAACTGCGCTCTTGTCTACTGACATGGGCTGCGAGTGCTCCCGCTTATACTGTACACGCTTATACTGTGCAACTATTGTACAGTGCCACCGCCACGTACGTGTCAACGCATTTATTGATCATTTCCTTTCTTCCCCCCCCCCCCCCTCTCTGTCTCTCCCATCTTTCCACTCCCCTTTCCCCCGGCGTAGGGTAGCCAACCGGACTGCTGCCTGGTTAACCTCCCTGCCTTCTTCCTTTTGTATTCCTTTCTTCCTTCTATGTCCTACAATAAATGCGTTTGTGTGTGTAGATCACACACACACACACACACACACACACACACACACACACACACACACACACACACACACACACACACACACACACACACACACACACATTCAAAGTTACTTGCACTAAATAACATGACCAAAATCCCCTTTTTCTGCTCACACACATATACATATCTTCCCTGACGATGGACTAAGGTCGAAACGTTGGAGCAAATAAAAGTTTTCGCACGTTCGTCCATTCAATCGAATACCTATGAATATCTCTGGATCTGCTAAAGACAATATATATAAACGTTTCGGCAAGGGGGCGGGGGGCAAGGCACACGTGCGCGCATCGGCGGTGCTCTCCTCGTCCCTTCTCGCCCACCACTCCGGAGAACGGGCGAGGAGAGAGGAGAGCATTCAGCTGAAACGTCCCGCGAATCGAATGTATAGAAGTCACTTACTGGGCATTCGGCTGGTCGCTGAACCGTAGGTTCTGGCTCGGATCGCAAAAGTGAACGCGCGCTCTTGACCCGGAGACAGAGGAAGCGTGTCAGAGATAGCCGAACGTGCAGTCGCTCGAACGACAGAACAATCGGAGGCCGGAAGGGGGAAACGCGAGCGCGCGTCATCGCCACAGCAACACGGAGGCGGAAGGGCAAGACAAACAGCGCGCGCCGGTGCGCAAAGAACCGCCGCGTCTAACGTCACGCAAACACACGGAAGCTGCGGGTATACACTGTTTTTAAAAAAAGTAGCATCACTTGCTAACTTTGAGGTAGTAAGAGCTTGTCGCAACATGTACTGCCTCTGTAGTAACAGACTGCCCAAACTAAGTAACTATACTACCACGACATTTACTACTTATAGTTAGTACCTACAGGGTTGTAGTTATATGAACTTTACTAACCCGAAGAGCTCTAATAAAAAAAAAAAAAGATTTGGGGCTGCAGCTACGCGCTAGTAGTGAAAAGAGTAAGGAGGCGGAGGAGCTGGTGGCGTTGCTCTCCTCACTTTCCTCCTCCTCCTTATCCTCACTTCCCTTTCCCACCCCTTGCTATACTATACTATACTATATTATACTATACTATACTATACTATACTACACTATACAAGACAGCTGCGCTAACGTGAAACCTGGGGAGGTGCGAAGCACCGGTGTTTCCCACACGGACACGTCAATAGCAATTAAGGTCCCTAGATAAAACAAGTTTTATCTAGGGACCTTAATAGCAATGAGATGACAGCGTCCTCTCATCGCTACAGACAGCGTCCATCGCAGAAACAGAGCTTTTCCTGGGGCAACGCGCCGTCTTATTTGCCACTCGGAGGAGCGCACGTGGCGTTGTCTCTCGCGGGCAAGCGCGCGTTCTCGCGAGCTTTTCCTGAGCGACCGCGTCGTCTGATTGGCCACTTGCTTTACCGTGACGGGCGACGACGACAGGAGACGTCGACGGCCCGTCGACAGCCCGAGCGCATAAGGTGTTTTTGCACCTGAAGACTGAGACCGTATCGTATTGTCTCTTCATGTGATTACCCTAGCATATACACATCACAATGGCGTCCTGAAATACCACAAGTTCAGGGGAGGACGGAAGCTTGAAGAGACGAAAAATTCGTGAACACGGGATGTCGCTGGAGCCGACGTTTCGACAAGCGGTCCTGTCTTCTTCAAGGCTGAAGCCTTGATGAAGACAGCCTTCAGCCTTGAATAACAGTTCTATGCTACGTCACGGCACACAGATATGCAAGTAGTAAGGTATAAAAAAAAATCCGCGTCCAAAACATCAAATGTAAGTTTGAGTTCGTGATTAGCTCACCTGTACAACGTGTGCTATCCCAGAGTAGGGCTATACATATCCTTCGGGTTGTTGTTAGAGTGTCACGTAGAAGCCTTGACATTCTGTGCGTATATGTGTGTGTGTGTCCTCAGTTACGGTTCGTTCATGCATCTATATATTGTAAGCACATTTAACGTACTTCATCGTTCTCACTTGTACATAGCCATCATCACCGCTATTCTTCTTCTTGGTGTTGTGTGCCGAGGCAGACACTGCGGATTAAACGGTTCTGCTGGCGTCACCTTGTCCGGTCGTTCTGCGTCTTTCACAATATGTACACCTTGAAGTGATGATAGTTCTTGAACACGGGGTGTAGCTGGAGCCGACGTTTCGACAAGCGGACTTTTCTTCAAGGCCTTGAAGAAGACAAGTCCGCTTGTCGAACGCGTTCAGAGCGCTCGAACGCGACCAGCAGACCTTATATGCCATTAGCATCACGTGAACATCGTGACGTTACAAGTATAGCTAGCGTTCGTCGTGCGTGGCGTAGACGCGTTATTACAATGTGTACGCGTATGCATAATTACAATTTGTACGCGTATGTATACATACTAAACCGCTCGTCGGTTTATCGTCCTTCCGTCGGGAAGGACGAAGTGGCTACGGCGCGGCTGTCCTTATTTTTGCGGACGCGATCAAGGACGACTTCAGTGCGCTTCGAGGACAACGTGGAATTAAATGGTCATGGAAAAGAGAGAGACTGAGAGCGGGAGAAAGTAGACACATATATGCGCAGAACATAGGCGTAACGAGAGGTACGTTGGCACGCAACGAATAAAGAAAAGCCCTGCAGGCGCTGCAATGTGTCATTACAAAGACCGCGGCGATCATGAAAGCGGAAGTACATAGCCATTCCCACAGTAAAGTGCCGCTACAAACCAAGGGATGGTTTTTTTCAGTACTGTCAACGCTGCACTTTCTCGGCACAGGGATGTGCACGTGCGGCCTTGCCTACACCCAACCTGACAGAAAGTCTGGATGGGCTATAACGACCAAATTGCCCCATCCTCGTCTACACCGTGTATTCAGAGTGCGCGCGAGCGCAGAACCACACCAAGGACCGCGGGGAGGAAACGTCGCACCTTCATCAAAGCCAACCTATACTATAAGAAAAAAAGAGTGCCGATTTAGCCGTAAGTGTAGGAGGAGTTTGTTAGCATTTGCGTCGGAAGATGGGGCAACTGCGGGGTCGAGCAACTGTATAGACTATATAAGGGTGGTCAACTTTATGCGCCACCACTGGTGACGCATAAAGTTACTGTAGTATGTAAGCTTCCGTTGGGGAGCATATACCGGAGAAAGCATATACAGATATATATATATATATATATATATATATATATATATATATATATATATATATATATATATATATATAGTGGTGCAGACCTCGCACCTCCATGCATGAACGATATGAAACGCAAAAGCGACCACGCGGAAAGTTCTCACGCATACAGACAATTTTACGATTTATTTTCAGGGCCGCAGTCCTTTCCGGTGTCAGGAGTGTGCTGGCGGTGAATGCTTCAGATCACACACACACACACACACACACACACACACACACACACACACACACACACACACACACACACACACACACACACACACACACACACACACACACACACACACACACACACACACACACGCACACACGCACGCACGCACGCACGCACGCACACACGCACGCACACACACACACACACACACACACACACACACACACACACACACACACACACACACACACACACACACACACAGGCGCGCGCGCGCGCGCCAGCTTCCTATAGCGTTTGCTCATTACCGCTTTACCGGTAGCATAAACGTGAGCGTACTAGAGCGTACTGAAGTCCCTCTATCTTTCAAAAGTAGCGAAAGGTTTTGATCCAACCGCCGCGCCGTGCGATAGGCCGGTTGGCGACACGTGACCTTTTCGCCTTCGCGCCCCGCCCAAAGGGTCCAGCGGCGGCAGCGCTGTGCCGGCGATAGGTACGGATCACTGTTTTCAAGCGTGGAGTGGGGCGATTTTAGCAAGTAGAGAGTACTTCACGCGCCTCTGTCGCATTGTTGTTGCAAACTAGAAGCGTTTATGTACCTATAGTTGAGTGGACGCAGGAATTCCGCGTTTGAATTTAATGTTTGGAGCGTGACGTGCTAGTATGTCGGGTCTCTATGCCTTCGGTTACCTCCCCGCGCGGAGGACAGAAAGAAGCTTTTCTTTTTTTTTTTTCCGTTCCTCGCGGTGACAAAAATATATGCTGAAGTAAGGCCCAACAAAATCAGTCGCAAGAAATTGGTGCCCACAGAAAACACCCGGCTATGCGAAGTAAGTGATTTTGTAATGGTTATAACTTCAAGCAGCCTTTCGTCTGGCCGGCGTTCTTTTGTTCGTGCATATGCATGAGCATTATCTCAGCAACGCTATTATTGCTTCGGCATTCTTTATGCCGTAGATTTTTGCGCAGTAGTCAATGGAGAGTCACGCCCCGTATCTCTAACATTACATTGCTCGGAATCCAATAAAGCTGCCTTTGTTTTTCTCACCGAGGTGGCTTCAACACTACAAGCTCACAGGGAAATCTTGAAAGGTACTCAAGTTGCTGATATTCCTCAAATGCAGTGCAACTGAATTTCAGGAATATCAGCCTTTCTCCTAAGAGAGGAATGCATGAGAAATATCCCCTCTTCTCCTAAGTAAACCTCTTAGAGTATAAACAAAATAAGCTTAGTTAAAAAAATTACACCATCTCCCGCTAAAGGGGACCATGAGGCGATGCGAAGCCGGAGCACTTGCACGATCGCGTTCCGTTGGCGTTCGTTGGGCATGCTACCGACCTCGCGTCGTGGAACGCGAAAAGGGAGCTACGCGCGTCGTATCTTCCATCTAGCCTGGCCGTTCTCACAGGGCGAGCGGGGAACGCTGTCGACAGGCGGGCGAGAGGGGGGCAGCGTGGGAGAGGAGAGAGAAGCGGAGGGGACGCGCATGCGCTCGAGCTCATCGCGGCGTTGCGCAGGAGAGAATTTCGGCATGTCTAGCCCGCGTTTCAGAGGAAGAGTGGAAAGGGGTAGGGGAGAGGGAAAGTGGAGAGGGGTAGGGCAGAGGGAAAGTGGAGAGGGAAAGTGGAGAGAAGTGGAGAGGGGAAGTGGAGAGGGGAAGGGTAGAGGGAAAGTGGGGAGGGGAGAGGGTGAGTGGAGAGGAGGTGTGTGGAGAGGGTATGCGCATGCGCAGTAAGGGTGGTCACGCCGCACACCACCACCACCACCACCACCACCACCACCGGATTGAGCCCCGCCTTAAGATACTTCGCATCTAAAATACCGTGTAACCGTGGGAAGACTTCCGAACACTGACAAACACAGTCAAACCAATAATACCGCGTATTTTGCGCTACGCAATACAAGAGCGCTAGGTGCCCGATGAAGTTTCCGAAAGTAGCAGTACGCTGACTACCTGCCTATTTTATTCGAGCTAGAAAAGAAGCCCTTTTAACTCACCCAGACACCACCTGTTCTTCAAGTTGCGCTGAATGTCAAAATATGCAAAGAAAAAAAAAATAAATGCCCTGCATTACTGCTGCTGTGGGGAACCCGCTCGGAATCTGCTTCGGAAACGCACGCGTTTTATTTCAATATTCAACGTGCTCCGGTGCTCGTTAAAGTTATTGTCCCTGTAATTTGATAACTGATGAGCAACTTAAGCCACAAATATTAATAATTTAGCGGTTCAAGCGAGCACCGAGTTCGGTTTCAGGCGCCCGCAATATGCACGGGAGCGAGCGGCGGGTCGTCTGCTATCGCTGCTCCTTGGACCCCTCGAGAGTGCGCGCGTGTAGTTGTCGCTACCTTTATAAATATAGGGACCTTAGAGGATGGATGGATGGATGCTATGAGCGTCCCCTTTATAACGGGGCGGTGACATGTCTGCCACCAGGCTCGAAGGAGAAAAAAAAAGAAAGAAAAAGAAAAAAACTTCCTTGTTTCATGTTGTCCTAATGCCTTATCTACATTGATTAAATCTATGTTATTATACCAAAAAATATAAATTCACGGTCCATCTCTCTGCCTCCTAAGGCAGAATGACCTTTTTTTCCCCCAATTATTTATTTTTGTACTTTATCTCTACTTTTCTGCCACCAATACTCTAACCGTCTCTTACTTATTTCTATCGCGGACGTGTTCAGCTTTCCACTGTTGTCCCTAAAACCCAAGGCTTCATGTAGACTCGTGCCCACACGTATACCTGGGTGAATATCGCCACATTCAATCAGTACATGTTCCATCGTTTCCTTAGTTCCCCCGCAGCATGTACATTGTTCTTCTTCGTTACTGAATCTCGCTTTATAACTACGCGTTCTAAGGCAGCCCGACAGCGTACGAATTGGCAGCGCCGGCTGGCGGTGCTGAGATGAACAAGTCAAACGTATAGTATTACTACAATTACCAAAGTGTACGCAACTTCACTGCAGGTAGGTGTGTGTGTGTGTGTGTGTGTGTGTGTGTGTGTGTGTGTGTGTGTGTGTGTGTGTGTGTGTGTGTGTGTGTGTGTGTGTGTGTGTGTGTGTGCGCGTGTGTGTGTGTGCGTGTGCGTGCGTGTGTGTGTCTATGTGTGTGTGCAAAACATGTTGCAACTGCAGTTAGACGAAACTTCACAAGATTTCGTCGCTGCCATCGTCCGGTAATCCAGTGTTGTATACGTAAGAGCCATCGCGTATGCCGGAACACAAGACACACTAAAACTATCTAGTACAGCAAGGAAGAGTAATGGCGCTTGCGAAATAATCTCCCAGACACTGTGGTTGGAAAGAAGCTCTAGGGACGAAGCTTTCCCATTCAACGATGAGACTCTCTCTCTAAGGAATGCACGAGCGTAAGGCAACTTGCGTTAGCAGGTGACGCAACAGGACGCGCCAGAACTGCGCGCCCCGTCAAGTTACGCAACGTTGAGCGCAGTCGTATAAGCCTCGGGCGCTGTCGCATGCGAAGATGGCGCAGTATATAACTGAGTTTCGAAAGCACTACTGTAACATACTAGAGAGTGAAACTCTTGCGCATTAGCGACACGCTCCAGCTGTGGCTGTTCAGCGAGACGTGAATTGGAGCGAGCGCAGCAACGCTATGAAGCTACAGCCGACACTTCGGCGCTGATAAAAAATAAAAGAAAAAGCTAGAAACGTCGTGCCAGCGCGAGGGACGGTATAGTATACTCTTACGTAAATGCCTCACGGCGAAACATACGTACACGAAACGAAGGATTTGTATAATACGGCAAAATCCGTTTACAGGAAAATCCTGTCGCATACCCGTCCGAGTATGAGGTGGACGCCGATGAAGCGTGTAAATAATAGTAAAAGTTTAGGTTTTACGTGCCAAAATCACGATATGATTATGATTATGAGATACGCCGTGGTGGAGGGCTTGGGAAATTTCAACCACCTGGAGCTCTTTAACGTGCACTGACATCCCACAGTGCACGGGCCTCTCATGTCGCCTCTATCGAGATGCGACCGGACAGGCCTGAATCGGACCCGCGACCTTTGGGTCAGCAGCCGAGCACCGGGGCAGACATGCAGAGTATAATATAAAGCGTCACGACGCTTTACGTAAGGGAAATTGAATTTGGACTACGGGAATTTAAATAATAATAATAATAATAAATGGCACGTAACTTCGTGACTGGATTGAGATCACTGAACGAAGGAAACGCTGCTGTTACATATTAGCTGAGCCAACGTTAGCCAATATTAGCCGGCTCTGGTAACACGCGGGTAAATATGTTGGCTGAAATAGTCGGAAATAGGATATACCCCGTTACAAAACTTGCAATGAAAATGGTCCAGGAAGCAGTTCCCTCGAAAGACTATAGCGCGCGTAAGCTGAAAACTTTGAAGAAAAATATAAAGCGGACACGGATGGCGAGGAGGTAGCTAGAAGCTACCGCTAACCACCCAATGCGCCTTGAATGGTACCTATAGGCATAGAGTTTCCTACAATACATACTAGAGGGAACTCTGGCGCTAGTGTCTATGGAAGCTGCAACGCATGACGCTTCAGCCAGCATGGGAATGATGGGTAGTACACAAATTTGTCTAAACTTCGTACTTTCGGCTCCGTTTGGCTCCGCGTCGGCTGCATCCGCTTTGTCGCAAAACGAAGTTCAGCAAAAGTCAGCAGTTCCGCCTCACCACTAACTTTTTTAGGCTCCCCAAATCAAACCTGGTCACGAAGTTCACAACGGTCTATTCTTTTACCCGAAACGAACGCCAAAACACAGCAATAAACAAAGCCACGAGTACGTTTGAAGCCGCAAGCACGAAGACTAGGCAAATTCGTGTACTACCCATCATTCCCATGGTAGCTGAACGATCGCAGCGCCAGAGTCCCCTCTAGTTAATTTTAGGAAACTCTATGCCTATAGGTACCATTCAAGGTGACAGTTAAAGCTTTCGCCTTCTATGTCAACTATCCAGTACATATTTTAAGGCGAAAGCCTTAAGTTACACCTTAAAGAGGTCATGAAGCACCCCTTGGGCTTGTTGAAAAAACACATCCTGCGGAAAGCTGACACGGCTATGAACTGCTCTGCAAAATATTACAGTCGTGCGCGTCGCGTAAAGGCCACAAGCGGAGCGCGAAGTTGCCGTTTCATCAGGCGCCCTCTTTTCAAACAGAGGCCGGTTCTCACTCTCGTCGGTGGGCGGGGCGTCTGCACGTTGACGTCGCGGATCTGCCAGTTTACGTCGCAAGAGATATAGCATGCTTATTGGCTGATAGCCGGATGAGATGCGCTTCTTGCCACGGTGTGCCGCCACTTGCCCGCGCCGCACTCCTCAGTCTGCCAAATTTACACGGTAGCCGCACTCGCGCATGCAAATCACAGCGGGAGAGCGATCGTGTTTCATGACGCGCGCTGAAGTAACTTCTTTCCCCCGTGCCATTCCTCCCTGTCTAGCTTCCAGAGCGCTCGTCGGCACGAGAAAAGAGAGAAAACGGTGAGAGCGTGCGCTAAACCCCCGTAACTCCGCTCATTCTTGACGGATTCGAGAAATTTTTGCGGCAATCGATTCGGGAGGCAGTAAACTCCGATACTGAGGTCATTAGATCATTACTTGGAAAAGTGGTTCATGACCCCTTAACTGTTATCAGCGAAACACGGCAGGCGAATGAAATGGTACAAAAACCCACGTGACCTACATCACTAATGACGACAGTGAATGACGCCATGACGACGTCGCAGATGGAAGCGATTTGTGACGTCATTATGACGTCATCACATGATGTCACGTAGCGGCGTGGTCCCATGCCATCGTCGCTTGGTCAAAGGTAGGCCGATCCCGCAGGTATAGTGCTAGACCACGTGAAGTGCACAAGGCTTCATGGGAGGAGGAACAATGCAATCGAGTTGGAACGTTAAGGTAATTTAAACTTAATGCATTGTCAACTGCGCAGCAGGTTTTCGCTTTGAAGTGTTACAGAGAGTGTAACACGCTGCGCTTTTTTTTTTTTTTTGCACGAAAGTGTTTTATGCCGGGGTCCACCAAGGCACGAGCATGACGACGCTTTGATTCAGTGCATATCGAGTGTTCATTACGTCCTTGTCAATGTCATCTTTGCGCGGGATTCACGCTATGCTGTGTCCCGACGTATGTTAACTACTTCAGCTACCACAAGAGTTCAGTCAAGATCATGGACGTTAGTTGTCGGGATGGGGATGTGCCACTAGGCGTCAACGTGGGTGCATCCACATCAAACGGTGCTATAGCTGGCAAACACCAATAGACATTGTGCAAGCTCTCATACATCAATGTATACAATAAACAGTCGACTACTCCTGTGAAGACACGGTTCACTTTCGTGTTATACCGATTCCTATGATGGAGGGATCAATTTTTTTTTTTGTTTGTTTGTTTTAAGAAAGACCACGGGCCCCAGCCTAAACGTCGACTTGCAGTAAACAGTTGTATTCGAGAATCGCATCGTTTACAAACACATTTTTCCTTCATCCATAAAGTTCAGCCTTCTGCCCAACGTCGTTATTCTTTTCGGCACCGAAAAATCGTCATGCTCTCATATTTCGCCGCGTTACCGCAATTAGATCCACTAGACCCGGGGGCCCGCTGGGCAGTTCCATGCGAGCCAATCAGGATTGACGAGATGGCGATTTCCACGACATGGCCGAACTCGACTATATACACGTCCGCAGAACAGCTAAGCAAGCACTCTGGTGTGCTGACAGTGTTTTTGGTGATAGCCATATAGACAAAGGATACGGCAGCGTTTGCAAAGATAACGCGTGTTCCAACCCGATTCGGCGATACAAACAACGCAAACGTGTCGGCTGTGCATGCATGGTGTCATATATGGTATATACACACGATTTCACATAAGACACATGGGCGCCGCCACCTTGGGCTGTTAAGCGAATGTTTTCTTATTTTAGATGCGGAGTAATTTAAGGGACTGCCCTGTCGTCGTCTCACGCCTCGCGTTGGCGTCACGCAGGCCCCACGTTTCATACACATAAGCCGAGCAGGTTGCATGTTTGGAACGCCAGCGCTTGCTTGCCCGTGAACGCCAGCGTCACCGAAGGGCTAATTCGTCTGTCCGAGCCAGTGAAACGCCAGCGTCGGGTGTTAGACACATATCTAAGGAAGAGAGAAGCGTAGGCGAAACGCCAGCGCCGGGAGCTAGACGTACCGCGCTCGGAGCAGCGAACAGTAGAAAAGCAGTAGAAAGGAGACCATAGAACCGAAAATAGATCATCGCGAAACAAATCAGATAATCACGAGAAAAGAACGGAAAGGGTAGAAAATATCACGTAGTCACACGAAAAGAACAAAAAAAAAAAGAACAGATAAACACAAGGTAAACGTAAGGGAAACACGGGCGAATCAAATTAATGCTCCGTTGTTCGGATAGCTTTCACTTAGGGTAAAACTGGCTTTGTTCATTTTTTTTTCTTTTTATCGCGACACCACTTAACAAGGTCGGGAAACGTCGAACATGCACCAACCCAACCATCTTCAGTAGGACAGATAGACTGTTGGGCTAGCCGGTCTCGCATATTAACAAAGTCAAATCAGCGCAAATGAAGACAGACGCAAAGACGAGGCAGACAAAGGAGAGGCGCTACTAAAAACTGCTTATTGTGAAAACGCCCACCGAAATATACATACACTCTGTCGTGTATATCTTCATTTGCGCTCATTTGACCTTGTTAAAATGCAACCGTTTTCATGCGTGTGCGTCTACCGTATATACCACTGTTAGTTTAGTTGTTAAAAAATACAAAATACGACGTGTAGACCTTGTCGCTATGCGAGTGTGAAAACCCCATCGCCGCTTGCGCGCGTCTAAACAGGTGTTTACGCAGTTTAAACAGGGAAAGAAAAAAAAAAGAACAGGCATTAACAAAAGAAAACATTAACTACCACAAAATAGATATAATCGACAGACTGACATTTATACACTCTAAAAAAAAAGGGAGCGAGAATGGAGCAACGGGCTCCGTTCCTCCTTCGGAGCAGCGACTTTCTCCTTTGCGGACGATTTACTCGTCGCGCCCTCTTGCGGCAAGCGCCAAGGGAGAAACGTTTCTCCTCAACCACGTGACTTGCGCGCGCGCGCGCATGCGCACGCCGAGTTACATCGTGATTCCGTGCTGCGGAGAGCGGACGCTTTTTCGCGCTCGCTCGGCAGTCTCAGACCAGATTATCCAGTGCTACGGTGCTACCGATCTCGGCCAGTCGCGTGCAATTACTTGTACGTACCTAGGATTGATGCGAGCAACACACGAGTGACGTTCATTGTTTTTGTTCTATGTGTTGAGTAACGTGTGTGGCGTGTTTTTTTTTCTTTTTTTATAGGCTCGGCGTGTGCGCGATGCGCCGCATACTTTCGTGTGTCTCGTGTTGTTTGTATACGTTTGCGCACGATCTGCTTGTCATAAATACAGTAAGTCCCGCTTCACAAAACAGTCTTGTTTTAATGAACACCTTAGAATGTACACCAATAATTCAATTTTTTTCGGCATTAACATACTTGGCAAGAGCACGCGTTTTTAGTTTCACACAGCACTTATCAATACAACAAGCAATATATAGAAGCATGAAAGTTAATTTTTACAACATTTTAGCACACGTGATACCACTGGACAGCGCATGCATGAAAGTACGATGACGTATAATTGCTGGAGTTTGACGTGTCGAAACCACCGTATGATTATTAGGCACGCCGTAGTGTGGGACTACGGATTAATTTCGATCAACTGGGGTTCTTTAACGTGCACCCGAACATAAGCACATGGGTGTTCTTTGCCTTTCGCCCCCATCGAAATGCGGCCGCCGTGGCCGCATTTTAACGTTAACCTGCTTCATAATTGCACATATCTGAAAAATAAGTCAATGACTTCTGTCAATTAAGCCAAAATTCTCAATCACATGCGTATTGGAATACGCATGCCATCACTGAGAATTAGGACGGACTTATCTCTCGTTCTCAGGATTTTGCTTTGGCGTGCGAAACTCAACACAAAATGCGCTTCTAACGACAGCTGTGCACAGTAGGTAATCACTAACACTCTCACTCACCTTTGTGAAAAGAGTATTCCAAATCCAACGCAAGACTAACCACCGCCACAACGACAACTACACAGTTGTCGCACAATGACCGCAATTTCACACGCCAGGCGAATACCGTGACGTAACAGTAGCAGAGCAGCATGTAGGTACAGCGTACTGAAATATTACAGAACACGTAGTGTGGGTAGCGTTCTTTTCCATGATTCGCGCGGTGTAGCGCCAGTTTCTCTACTCAAGTAATCGAGCTGCCGCGGCGCCAAGAGCCACTGACATCGCTCTCGAAAGACCACCGTCCGGCGCGAGGCCATCTTGTCTTGTTTCTTCGCACGACCCGCGTTGTAATGTACGTATACACAAATGAGACGGCCGTACCGCATCAGAAGCATTGTCACTGAAGGGCTAGCAGTTGAACGAATCCATGGCCCGTCGTCATACTTGTGGTCAACGCATAAATAGAATGTGAACCGATGTCAACGCCAAACCACTCAACGAAGTCGACGCGACGAAGGCGACGGAGTCTGAACGGCATGTTGCTGATCTTGCGCCCTCCCACAGTAACTATTGAAAATAAAGAAATCAGAGAGAGAGAAATTTCATCTGTGGCCGCTGTCGGAAGATGGCGCTACTTCAAAATGTCATCGGAATGGTATGAACGGCTCTCAATGTGGTCGTTTTCGCACTAACTTATTCAACTCTGTAATTATATCGTTCATTATTATGCGGCTTTAGATTAACTGGTGCGCTTGGCTAAGCCATAGCTACTATTTAATAATGTCGGCGTATATTGTGACGCATACATGGAATCGTAAAGAGTTGAATAAAAATGACGCACCTTTGTGCCACCATGGTCCACTGTAATTCATTGACTATATAAGGGCCAGCGCTTCATAGAGGGGTATGTGTAAGCGTCTGTACGTATACGTCTGTAGTGAATGGTTTTATACATGCGAATGAATTGTGTATGTATTGAATTCATTGTGTGTACTATGTATCTACCTAGTGAACGTGTGCGTAATAATAAAAGCTGTATCAACTTTCCGGTGTCCTTGAGTAATCCATGAATGGGCCTACCTTCCCGAAATGCCGTGTGCAGTATTAACGTACGCCGCCTCTGACAGAAACTTCTTTTTTTTAGTATTGTTTAATCCCTCTAGATGGCGCCAGCTACCACCTACTTCACGGCCGCGGTGCTCTCACAGCTCCACCTACTTATATGAAGTTGAACATCTATCTATCAAAACTATGCTCTGCAGCGCCGGGATTGTTTTGATGCTACAGAATGTACATTTTGGAGGCACAAACGCGTGGATAACGTCGCTACACCGTGTGACGCTTCGACAAATAAAGACAGCAAGCCTAACGTACAGTCTCCGGGTGAGAGCCACTTTGCAGTATCCGTCTCTTTTAAAGTGAACGCCGTCTCGCTGGCCGAGCGAAACGTACGAGTTCCGTCGTTTCGTTTCGCGAGGTTTTCATCACTACAGGTTTGTCTCCTTGATTTTATTGTCATATCGTTCGATATTAAGCTCAGCGTGACCGTTTTTTGTGATTGCCAGTGCCGCATACTATTTATCAGTCGAGAATCGATGCACTCGCTAGGCCTAAATCTATTGCTCGCTTCGCTGGCTTGGCGTCAGCCATCTTGATTTTGACGGTTTCTCCATTGAAAAGGGAGGAACGGTTTCTCCATTTGAAGACGAACATAGGGGACATCGCCGTTTCTCCCTTAAAGGAGAGAGGGTCACTCCATTTTTTTTTAAGAGTGTAGCGTCTGCTGCAACCAGAGGCCGGCAATCAGCGTACACGTACACATCCATAAACGTATACACATCCATGTATCGCTACAGAGGGAGGCAAGCGAAACAAGCTCCACATATCGGTGACAACCTTACACATGCGACGCACCTGGATATCATGCGCGACGAGGTACACAGCTGCGTTACAGAAGAAAATAAACGAAAAAAAAAGACAAATCGAACTGTATTGGTACGTTGAAATACCCTTGACATGTCATAGAGGCCGTGACATCCGAGCTAATGCGGTGTGTAGAGCCACGGACAGCTTCGAAGTGTGTACCGTGTACACCCTTGAACATTTTCTCCGAAGAAAATGTTCAAGCTTCGCAATCCATGCAAAAATGAGAATGAATTGTAATGAGTTGCTTCTCATAACGGCCTGCCTTTGGTCCCCTGCTTTCCGGGCTAAAGGTGGGAACTAAGCAAATGCCTGTACACCGATAGAGTTTTTGTTTGTTCGTTCGTTCGTTCGTACCCTCAACACTATGGAAAACAAAAAAAAAAATTGCAGTGGCTTAGCTCGGATATGCCAGGATACACGTAGCGTTAGCAAAGGTTCAGCTGATTATTCTTAGCTTTCCAGATTGTCTAGGGTTATTAGCCTTCTTCTGTTCATTCTTCGTACGCTGAACCGCTAATTGCCGGGCAACTACTTCGGGATCCGATGAGATAAGCTTCTCGGCTCTTCTGCGCCGTTGAGCAGCATTTGCGCTCTCCTTCTCCATGGATATACCACACTGGCAAACGCCAGTCAGAGGCGCTATCAAGCGGCTCCAGCGCAGTGTCAGACGGCGACTGCACAGCGAAGGCGAATAGCTGCGCGCGCGCCGGCGCCAGTGTGTCTGCCATGGCTCGACGTCACTCCTCCCGAACGCGCAGACCAGCAGCGGCGAGTCGCGCGCGGCGGTGGCGGAGAGCGCGTGAGATGCCGGCTCCGGTGAGCCAGCTGCGTGACATCACTGATCCTCGCGCATGCGCAGCACGGCTCATGAGGATCCAGGCGAAATCGGCTCCGGTTAGGCCAGTGTAGCTAACGCTACAAAACATCCACTCTGGGGGATTGGCCAAGACTTCGTATCTTAATATTTAGATGATAATTTTAAAAATACTAATTGATTAAAAAGCGGAAATAACAGATAGCATATATCAGGGATACTGCAATTACCTTGCGACTGCGCAAGCAGACCGCTCTTCCCGGTTACTTATTTCTTTTTTTAATGAAACGCGTGTAAACAGCGGGTCGGACTCGCCCGATACGTTGCATAATATGTACATACATCGCGCTTGACAGCAGACCGGCCGCCACGTGCGCGACATCCGTGTCATAACGTGACAGGCGCGGTATACACGTAACTACAGGCGACGTTGTTGGCTTATAGTATACGCGTGGAATGCATGCTCCGGGAAACACGTCGCTCCTGCGATGAGCGCGCATTAATTAGCCGCGACTGCCGTGCGCATCACGCGTGATGGACGTAACGAAGCTGACAGTCGCGACGTACGAGGATGCATGACAGCATACCGGATAACGGATGGAAGGGGCTCCACGGCAGCAATGCCTGCTTGATGCCCGCGTAATTTGAGAATGTGAATATTCCAGGACTGCCCCCACCTCCTCTCTGGTTACACATATGACCGCCAGGGGTTCCTTAACGTGTGCCTAAATATCGACTGCTGACCCGAAAGTCGCGGGCATATAGGCGTGCGTACAGGGGGGAGGAAGCCCCCCCCCCCCTCATAACCAAATGGGGGGGGGGGGGGTAATTCTGCACACCTTTATTCAGTCGGACCTTTCACGTCATTTCTTAATGTGCAGGGTTATGACCACGCATTTATTTATTCATTTATTTTTTGACAACAATGGCGGCCGAGGACCACTCATGTTGCATTCAAAGAACTGTTTACCTCCCATCTTTCACCTCAAGAAAGCCGGGAACCAATGGCAGGCCGCTGTGAAAAAGACGTCATCGCTTTACTTTCAGTTTATGCAACCATTGCGGAGCTTGTTTATGCCCCCCTCCCCCCCCCCCCTCACTCCTGTCTCTCTCTAAGCAGAATTCTGCGCATGCCTATGGTTGTGGGATCGAATCCCGGCCGCGGCGGCCGCACTTCGATTGAGGCATAATGCTAGAGGCTCGTGTGCGCTTAGATTTAGATGCACGTTAAAGAGCAACAGATGGTCGAAATTTCCCGAGCCCTTCCCTACAGCGTATCTCATAATAATATTGTCGTTTCGGGTCGTAAAAGCCCAACAATTATGCTATTAACGTGCACTTAAATATACACGCACACGCGTTTCTGCGTTTCTCCATTTCGGCCGCCGTGGCTGCAAATGGAAACCGTGTCCGTGAGTTGAGCGGCCACAACCCCCAAGACACCACGGAGAGAAAAGAAAGAAAGAAAGAAAGAAAGAAAGAAAGAAAGAAAGAAAGAAAGAAAGAAAGAAAGAAAGAAGAAAGAAAGAAAGAAAGAAAGAAAGAAAGGATTTATTCTGAGCAAGCGCAGTGTGCGGTCCAAGTGGACTTCAAATGAGCTATGCCACGGCCGCAACGTGTGTTCGCGTTTTCTTTCTCTTTTTTTTCTTTCGTTACCCGCGGCTAGCCGGAATAAATAAAGAAATAGCATGACAGTGCAAGCGGCCGTGAAAGTGACACACTCGATCGGGCAGACTGGCCGGCAACGCGACTGTTTGGACACGTGCCAGCCGTGAGTTGCCGGCCAGACACAGGCACAAGTTGTCTATTCGAGTTGATACACACCAATGAACCCGTGTCATCCACACTCCACAAGACGGGAACCTGCATACGGTGTGTACCGGGCGAAGCTAACGGACCAAAAAAAAAAAAAAAAAGCGTATTTCTTCCTCGTCTGAATTATCATCATCAGTATGTCCCTCTTCGCCGCCTGCGTGATATCATCATCAGCGTTACGTACTGCGGTGGTTCTAACGCCGACTTCTCGGGCTAATGAAGAAACGCCTCACGTGATTGATTGATTGAAATAAATACTTTCTAGTTTGTACAGATTGATTAAGCTAGAAAAACGATAAGTGTGTGTGTGTGTGTGTGTGTGTGTGTGTGTGTGTGTGTGTGTGTGTGTGTGTGTGTGTGTTTGTGCATGTGTGCGTGCGTGCGAGAGTAGATGGAGAGAGAGAGAGAGAGAAAATAAAGGGAAATAGACAGATACAAAGAGAGGGAACGATAGATGTTTGAGGAACAGAATGCCAGTCCGAGGCCACACTCGCCCCTTGGCATCGCGTTTCTGTCGCCGCTACCTGCACATATGCCGCGTCTTACGGCTGCTGGGCACGTACTTTATACCACGCATTCGTTACTTCGACAGACCGCCGCTGGACACTTGTTCCGGCGAAATAAGCGCGCCGGCTGCAGCTGCGGCCGAGGCGCGCGTGTGCGAGACGAAGCTGCTGCTGCTGCTGCTGCCGGATGCATGCACGCGCTTCGCATAAGCCGCTGCATATTTACAATATGCTGAGTACGCGTGTCCTCTATGTTGGAGCCTTTTGAGGACGACGCAGCGAGCCATGTAAAGGAAGATGATAATAACTGTTGGGGTTTTACGTCCCAAAACCACGATATGATTATGAGAGACACAGTAGTGGAGGGCTCGGCAACTTTCGACCACCTTGGGTTCTGTAACGTGCGCCTGAATTTAAACACACGGGCCTCTAGCATTTTGTCTCCATCGAAATTGCAGCCATCGCGAGCCGTGTTTCGATATCGCGACCTTCGGGTCAGCAATCAAGCACCATGTATACCAGCAGACCACCGCGGCGGGTGGAAAATGATATGTGTAACCATAAGGGACAAGAAGAGAGCAGAGTGGGTTAGGGAATTCAAACGGGTGTTAAGGACATCTTAGTCGAAATCGAGAAGAAGAAATGGGCATGGGCTGGGCATGTAGCGCGTAGTCAAGATAAGCGCTGGTCATTAAGAGTAGCAGACTGGATACCAAGAGAAGGCAAGCGCGCGAGGGGGAGGCAGAAAGTTGGGTGGGCAGATGAGATTAAGAAGTTTGCGGGGATAACGTGGCAGCAGCAAGCACAGCACCTGGGTAACTGAAGAAACACGGGCGAGGCCTTTGCCCAGGCGCGGGCGTATATATAGTCAGGCCGTTCATGACGATGATGATGACGATGATGATATGCGTGCTTGCGAAAAGTTTCAAGGAGCCCGGTTTATTGCGCCGACGGGTAGAAAGAGAGAGAGAGAGAGCCAGCAGGCGTGCCGGCAAGGCATGAAAAGAATTGGGGCCCTGTACAGGATGTCTGCGTGAATCTCGAAATCCATATGTACGCGGTTTATAGTAAACGCTCGGATGCATAACGGCGGCAGGGAGCTCTCTTTAGAAAGGGAGCGGACGCGCGTGCATAGAAGAGCGCGCTGGCGCGCGCGCGCGTGCGTGTATGCATATATAAAAGAAGCACGCTGCAGGTTACAGGGACCGCCGAGAAAAAGCGAAACCACTCGATCCGCTGCTTTGCATGCAGTATACAGCTACCCCAGAAAAATTGAGAAAAAGAGCAAGGAAATGGAGACGACGTAGGTTCGTGTCCCACACCTGCATGCGCGGCAGGGTTTCTCCGCAAAGCAGGTAATATATACCAAGCTAACCGTATATGAGGTTAACGCAAGCATATCGAGGTCAGGTATAGTAGTCTTCGGTGAAGAACTATAATATACAGGTCGGTTTTTGTAGGTGCCACTGTATAGCGACATGCCTGTCCTGTGTAGAAAAGGTTGTCGGCGAGAGCGTTGCATTAACTATATATACAACCGGTTAGTGACACTTATTGAGAGCAAATTTATAAGGCGCGTTCATTTGCATCGACAAAAGCGCACCCATACAGCTGTACGAGACTTCCTATATATGGGAGACAGCGCGCGTCAGTTTCAAGATGCATATATAGTGTCTTCCAGACCTTTGAGGTTATTCGTTAAAGGTGTAATGCAGCAACGTGCTTGATGCATGTTAAATGGTCGCGTATGTACGACTAAACGCACGTATATACACGTATGACGTATAGATCGTACACGTATATATGTGACGTATACAGCTTTCGAAACGGGAGTCCCCGTTCGTGCACTGAAAGTGGTGACGCACGGCTTCACACCCCCTGAGCTTCATAAATCCATGGCCATATATTATGTATACGGGATGAGTGAAGAAAGCACCGAGAAAGATAGGACAGCGTGCCAGCGACGTCCTACACTACAGATTAACGAAAACGACGCGTACGTAGAATATCAACAATGATAGACGTGCACTATAACGGTCCACTGAACAGGAACCAACGCGCGATGGTCGCTCGCTGAAGGTTCGCTACAATATACAATCACGCAAACAGGAGAAACTCCAGGTCTCACGCATTTCACGCAACATAATTACGCAAGAAAAGAACAATGTTCACATAGAGCTCAGACAAGTATAACTTTAATCATATTTTTTTTATTTCGTGGCCATTTACCGGTAAACGAGACGGATGTATCTCGGCATTATCCTTTAATTACCTTCAATTACATTGATAGCCAATAGTACCCAATCAAACACTGCTGCTATTGTGCGACGCAGGACAGCCATACACGTGAACATGACGACCGACTTCGCACAAACTCGTACAAACTTATTTTTTAGACCCTTTATACTGCATCTGATGATAACGCACCTAAAAAAAAATAAAGGCACCAAACGAAAGATGAGCGCATTGAAGTTCACGTGACGAGAAATGCCGCCTTTAAAGGGCCCCTAGACGACCTCCAAAAATACAAAGAAAGAGCGTGTTATGCATGAACGAGCGCGCGTAGCCGAAACAGCGCGTAGCCGAAACGCGCGAAATTCCGATAGGCTCAACGCTTAGTGCTGTCATTGTCCACGTGTTTTGTGAAAAAAACAAAAAAAAAACAAGTGGCGAGGAGGAGACATCGCCTGTGGGAAGGGTAGCGAAGGCGAGAAAGATACCGCTCTCTCGTCTTTGAACTCGGAGTGGTTTAGGGGCCCTTTAAAATCGGTATGCGAATGCGGCTCTCCGAAGAAGCGGAGCGCGCACTCGTGTACGTATAATTGGACATTCGCCCAGAATGCTTCCAGTATATATCCTGCTGGTCCGCAATTCCGGTCCACGTATATATAGCACGCGAGATGCGACGCTCGTTGAATACTAACAGATTGTCATCCGCACGTTGGCGTGCGTTGTTTTTCGCGAGATATGCCAAACCACACGCGCGATGATGAACGCGCTTGAATTTCGACAGATACGCCACGTGCGAGGTATATATAATGTCGCAACCGCGACGGCTCGCGTATTTTTTAACAGTCATTCATCTTAGATTACTTTTTTTTTCCTTTGGCGTCTTAAGCGTCCCCGCCGAATATTGGCCCACACCACCGAGGTAACTTCGTAAAGGGCGAAGTCTACGAGGAAGCGGCAAACGAATACACAGGCGAGAGTATATATGTTTACAGCGCTAGGTTATACGCGTGGTCGAAAGAGACGGCGACAAGTACAGACGGAATCAAACTTACCTAGAGCGCCCTGCCGCCCGCTGAAGCTGCCGTTTTCAGCAGAAATATGCAAAGGCAGACGCCGTTATGATACCCATAGCATAGTCAAACTGCATGATATAGGTCCTTGTGCTATAATTAAAGCATGGACAGAAGCTCGTAGCTAACGTGAAGTAGCAGCTGCGGACACAAACATCGTCCACAGCCACGCGCTCCACCGCTCTTGACAAGTGTGCTTACGTCTGTACAGCGTGAAGCCCTAACCACACGTACGCGTTACAACGCGCTTATTAGTAACTTGTAATATGCAAGCTTTGATTTTTTTTACGTTGCTGTACCGTAATAATCAAACACCGCGCTGTAACGATTCGGCCCTGACAGTAAATAAGTAAATAAGATGAAGTGCCGGAAGGTTCCTCCGCAGTTCTGTAAGCGAAGTGTCCCCGCAGATAGAGCGGAAATAATTTAGCGTCTCGAGAAAACGCTTCGCTGACTACGGCACAGACTTTCGGCAAAGGCGCCAATTAGGAATCTCGCGACGACACTTCCCACAGGGCTTTGTGCGCATGCAGAGGAGCCCTTCACGAGGTGCGTCCAACCGCAAAAGGACGATTGCTTCACGCGCAGGTGCAGGCCTATTCGTGTACAACACGTACATCCAATTATTTCGTGAATACGCGAATGAATATCCCGTGTTAACAAACGCTCAGAGGCACGGACAAACATTACATGGCTGTACGATGGTAGGAAGCACGTCGCTACCAAGTGCTGGGGGTAGGCAACAGCTCGATCAATCAGTCAATTGGACTATGGCCTCCGAGATTGCGCGCCGGTACGTTTTCTAGCAAAACCTGTCCGCAATCTCAGAGGCAATGATTGTACAACCAATCGTCAGCACATATACCTGTACCAAGCATGCCTACCACTTCTTTTTTATTTTTCGTTTTCTTACGTATTTTGATTCTAAGGCAAGAAAATCAGGGGGATGGCCTTTACAAGAAACGATCGAAGGCTCGAAATTGAGTCCATATTTGGCGAAAACAAACACATACGAACATAGAGACTCACACACGAACACAAAAACCGAGAAAGGACGGCTGGCAAAGCATCCGAATAACGTGCGCCTACCGATTAGAAGTTTCCGAAAACCAAGTGCGCTGGGGCCCTGGGCAGGAACACGCGTTGGACCCGATTTCGGAAGCTCGGTTGAGAGAGAAAGGGCGAAGGCTTGCGAACGCTTGCTGCGTGACGTCATGTTCCTCGCTTCCGGTTTCTTTCTTTCCTACAGACGTGTACACACAACAGAGAGACCGTTCACCTAGCCAGAGTGACGCGGAGTAAATCAGTCAGGAAGTCGATCGCAGACGCTGTTGCGTATATAGTTTGCAGTATGGCGCGACGCTCTGCGTAAAATCTGTCCGTGTATAGTCTGTCTGCCTATACAACTATAGTTCCTCGCAGGTGCACGCCACGCACACATCAATGGAGCGACCCAAGTTATAAATGTGAAGCAGAAAAAAAATATATCCTATACAGATGACACGCAGCGTGGCGGCCCGTTGTCGATCAGCACGCCGAGTCACAGCTGGGGTCAAAGACCCGCTGTATGCTCCGCGTGTCTAACTTGCAGCTGCGATGTCAAACTGTGCTGCCGCGAAGCCAGCGATACATTTCACGCCTTCAAGTATACAGCACAAGAGGGTTTGTTGGTCAGCCGCCGTCACCCGAATATGTTCCCGTATAGCCACGGTACACAGGGTGTTCCACATCCATGCCGCCACACTATAAGAAAAATAATCGTTTGACGCCTTCTTGCGAGTCCTGACTTCCCGCGTATATGACTATGTTAGACACGTTAACTCCTCTTAGGAGGTCAATATACTCTCGTCAGAGAGTCTTCAGACCCAGAAAAGAGTTAACGCATCTCTTTAAAGAGGGGCATTTTTTTTTCTTAGAGTGCAAGGCCGTGAGTGGTGGCGCTGGCTAACACTCCCTGGATTAGTTATTGTGAGTTATTGTGAAGAAGTCGCCCAGCGCTCTCTTCTTATAGGACTAGTTAAATAGCTATACCGAACTCGACCTAATCTAGTTCACTTATATATAGTTCTAGCGGACATATACTGTGCAAGTGCCCAAGAAAGAAAGTGGTAGATGAAACGGCATCGCGTTAGCTCGAGGTTACGTACGTAGCTCACACGAGATATGATGTCGTGGGCTCGTATACCCCCTACGGCCATTAGCCCCCCCCCCCCCCCACTCATTTATATATGTAGTACTTCAATTAAGCCATAATGAAGTCATAATCAAGACACACACACGTGCGCGCGCGCG